>NC_061119.1:40136239-40192126 GCF_002878395.1 Capsicum annuum
CCCCCCCCCCCCCCCACCCACACACACCAGTTCTTTCTTTCTCTCGGTCCAACCCCTACCCCTGTCCACCCCCACCACTCCCGTCCACTCCCACCCCTACAAACACGTTTTTTTTCTTTTCTTTGGCCACCACCTCCACTCTCTTTCTTGTTCAAATCTGCCCCCACCCTATCCCCCGCTGGTCCAGCCTTCACCCCTGCAAACTCCCCTTCCAAACTGCTAAAGTGGAGCATTTCCTGCTAAATTTCTCAAAGCATCAATCCAGTTTCCCCAATTCCATTTATAAATTTCTTTAAAGTGTATAAATTCATTTAAGTGAAATTTATCTTTAAAGTTTATTCAAATCTGAGTGCTTCGGCATTCGTGTTTTCGTTTTTAATTAATTATTCTATGAGATAATTTCATGTGAAAATTGTAAAGATTTTTTCTTTAACAAATGGATCTGAGTGAGGTGAGGAAAAGATTATGTTGGGTGTTTCTTTAACAAATGGATCTAAGAAATTTGAATGAAAATTGGATGCTTTATCTTCAAGATGAAAGTTGTGTGTTTAATGGAGGAAAATTTTTAATTTAGTGTCTTAGTAGTTGTTTTTTGGTGGTGTTAATGGAGGAAAATGAAAAACATTGAAGGAGGGTGTTGGTGAAGAAAGTATTTGAGGTTGTTAATGGAGGAATTTGAGTGTTATTATTGAAAATGTTTTGAAGAAGAAATAAGAAAAAAGTGTTCATTTTTTATTTTTTTAAAATTTTTTATTATATTTTAAATATAATATTAGTGAAATTAATTTTTTTTACAAATATATGCATTTTTTTCTTGAAAATGTCACGTCAGCATTAGGGGTGAAATTAATACACTTTAAAGATGTTAAGGGGGTAAATAAATAGAAGTTTAGTTTAAGTGTTAAAGTAAGTTGAGTGGACAAGTTCGGGGGTGGGGGGGGATAGTGTTTTTTCTCGTATATATTTTCTATAGACTCTATAGTAATATATATTTAACATATACACGTCTATATGTTTTCTAAAGTAGTATATGTATATATATAGTGTACATATATATATACATACATATATATATATATATATATATATATAGTGTATATATGTTGTATGTATATTGTTTCAAGTGCTATTTTAAGTAGTACATCTATTATATTGTACGTATATATGTGTATATATTTTCTATAGACTCTAAACTAGTATATATTTAAAGTATACATGTGTATATATTTTCTAAAGTTGTATATATTTAGTGTATAAATATTGTATTTATATTGTTTAACCTGTTTAAAATGTATATAGGTATATATATAGTGTATATTGAAAAAAATATTTAATTTCGAGTTTAATTTTTTTTTTTTTTTACGTTTTGACCGATTTGGATCGGTCAAAATTGGATCAAGGCAAAGTGGGCCGGTCCCGGTTTATTTCACACATTTTACTGTCTAGGCCCGTACCGGATCAACCTGGTACCGGAACAACCCAGAAATCAGTAACTGGACGTGGGCTGATTCCGAATTGAACTGGACCGGCCCGTTTAACAGGTTTGAATTCTTTGAAAATCGTGCTTTTAGTCAAGCTTTATGAACTACGAGTGGCCTGAATTCTCGTGCAACCTGAGATATGTAGGAAACCCGATACCAGGGTCCGGCCATAACTCCCTAAAAACTCGTGCAAAAATCGACCCCTTTTGAGAAATGAATTTGCGGTCGGACAAAATTTTGTAACGTCAAACTCCTTTTGCCTAGGGTTACTTGCATCCACCCTACCCAAAGGAAGGGGAAGTTATTGACACCTAATTTTTTTCCCTCCACGACTGAGTTTAATTTTGAATTTCTTTGGTTTAAAACAAAATTACAACACTTATTTTAGTCAAATAAAGACTTTTCACAATATTTTTCTAGCTAGTTTTGTCATTTTTAAGAATCGATTATATATTCTCGTATTTGTATACAAGATAGTATAATCTTATTCCTTAAATAATTATTTTGCTGAAAATATAATTTTAATCAAGGGTCGTCTCTAAAATAATTGAAATAGTAAAAAACTAATATAAATATAATTTGTTCTCAATACTAGTTTCAAAGAATAAATAATTTGTTTAAATTTGTTAAATCAAGAAGCTCTACATTAAACCGATTGATAATTCGTATAGAATTTTATTTTTAGTCAATTTATTAAATTTGATCATAATTAAAATTAATTTGACCAAAAATATAATGTAATTAGCCAATTAGTTTTCGATATGGTTAAAATTTAAATAAAATTAATTGAAACTATAACCTATTTGCTCATCTAATCAAAGACCTCCTACCCTTTTTAAAATTAATCCCACCAGCCCAAACTCCAACCCATTTTTTTTCTATGCCCGATTCACCCAACAGCAACTGATCCAGCCCAATACCCTTATATTTCTCTTCACAGCCAACAACTTCAACAAGAACAACCCCCAGCCCATTACACATCAGCCGACTCGGGTTCAACTCTCTTTCCCCTTTCTTTTTAGTATAATTTACCTATATCCCAATTTGTTTGTCAATATTTACCTAAAAGTCCAACATTTTTTTTTAATTTCATAAAATCCCAATATTTAGCAGTTGAAGATACATTTAATTAATGTTAGATACATCCTTGAGATACATATAATTAGTAAACTAATTTACTTAAATTAAGGCCTGTAACGGCTAAATTTCCTTAAATGTAGCAATTAAGATAACTAATAATAGTAAATGCTCAATAAAATCCCACCAAAAAAGGATATTTGTTTCTTATTCCATATTCTTAAACCAAATATCTTCCGTTATCACTTTACAGAAAACTCCAACTTTTTTTTCACGTTTATTGATTTTCTTTGCCGTACTTGCAATGATCATTTCCGTATTGTTACGTCATTCCGGAGTTTGGATTAATGATACAAATTACGAGGATTATAAAACTGACGGAATCGTTACATAGTTAACGGGTAATGCGGCACCTTTGTTGATTCATAATGCAATTAAGTATTCCTTCAACTTCTATACGAAAATATCGGACAAGAAAAGGTATGTATCTTGTTTAACGTATTATTTTTTGTTAATTGTCTCTAGTTTAATGAATTATGTATCTAATTTTAAAATGATAAGTTTTTTGACGTAACTATTTTTAGTTATGTTAATATGACCAAGATACATAATTTTTTTGCGTTCATGATACATTTTTCGTGTTCTTGTATATGTGGTACTAAATTTGGGTATAATTGTGTATCTTGTGATGTTTTAGTTTTAGCTATATAAATATACGAAAGATACATATGAGTATTGTTAAAAATATATTTTGTACACGATTGTGCAGTTTATGTATCTATCATTTTGTTTTCCAATACGTTAAGAAACATCTTATTTTTGTAACATCTTATTTGAGTATAATTATGTATCTTGTGATATTTTAGTTTTTACTATATAAACATACGAAAGATACATATGAGTATTGTTAAAGATACATATTGTACACGATTGTGTAATTTATGTATCTATCGTTTTGTTTTTCAGTACGTTAAGAAATATCTTATTTTTGTAACATCTTATTTGAGTATAATTATGTATCTTGTGATGTTTTATTTTTAGCTATATAAACATACGAAAGATACATATGAGTATTGTTAAAGATACATATTATACACGATTGTGCAGTATATAGTTGTAAAAACTGATTTAAGATTCATTTTTTTTTTTGCAGGAATATAGAGAAGAAACGTGTCATCAAGCTTTAGCAAGAGTTCTGATGTCACGTAGCTCGGTTCTTGTAAACAACAATCCTGAGAAACATGTGATCATCAATATCAAAAATCTAAATTCAGATTTTTATAGAGCTCTGAATATATAATCAATATGCAAGACAATGTAGAAGAAGACAATCTTGTTTCTGTGTTTTTTTATTTATGTTACTTCTGTGTAATCTGTCTCTTTTGTTGTTACTTTGTAACATAAGGGTGAATTTAGGATGATGCAATCAGTGTAGCTGGTACTTTGGTAGAAACATTTTGTAAGAGCTTTTGTGTGTAGTACAACATTTGTTTATCTGCAGTGTTGTTTAATAGCCTGAGATCTTTTATGTTTTTAACACTTGGGATATATATGTGTTTGGGACAAGAATTTTAATTCTTGTGATTCAAAATTGTGTATTCATTACTTAAAATTTTAAATAAAACATAGTAAAGCACGTGTATCAATCATATTTGGAGTTAAAAACATGAAGACAAAGGAAATTAAAAGTGCTATAAATACAATAATCATAGATAACCATTTCACTTTCATCACTTTGAGGGAGCACTCCCCAAAATATGACTTGGAAGTACAATAGTATATTTTTAACTATGATATCCGAGATAACTTGCTTACACCTCAAATAATTCATCGAACACTTAACAACCTCCCACTAACACATATATCGAGCAACTCTATCCTCAAAGACATTGAAAGATGAGAGACTTGGAACTACAATAGTTACTTAACATTTCTAAGCAAATGTCCTATTTACTACCTAGCTATTGAAAGTGCAAAGCTTTATAAAGGAAAGGTTGCACTAATACCCCTATTATATTGCAGAGACAAGTGGCGCTTGAGATATTACAAAATAGAGTCGCATTCAACCTTCTGAGACTCTAGAACACATCTAGCAGTCTCTTTGACTACTTGCCCACTCACATAGTGCTTGTGGCACACGATCATATATATTTCTGCTCGTGCAATCAACTCCATCCTCGTCTTCTCTGTCTTCCTCAAGGTGAAAGAAGCACGTTCACCACAAAGTTCATATCAAGCGGTAAGCTTGGTCACAGAATCAACAATAGGTATTATGTCAAGGACTGAACTAAAGCTTCTTTTGTAAAACCCAAAATATGAATCAAATACAGAATGATTACACTAGTAAACTCACATTCAGAACATCAATGCATTGAAGCAGAAACAAAACACTTTTCCAAAGAAGGAAATCAATGTGATTAAGATACATATATAAATGCATAAACAGATAACAATTTATACAAGATAATACAATGTGTATCTCTAAGCTTAAACATGTATCTTTTGTTTGCTTATTTCAATAATACTTAAAAAACACTAGATACATTTTAATGCATACTCAGGTAACCATTTATATAAGATAGTACAATATGTATCTTGGATGAAATAACCTGTATCTATTGTAATGCTTATTTCAATAAAAGTTAAACAATACAAGATACGTTTAAATGCATTAACAGTAGACCCCTAATACAAGATAAAACAATATGTATCTATAAGCTTATAAACATGTATCTTTTGTTATGTTAATTTCAATAATACTTAATAAACACAAGATACATATAAAATCATAAACAAAGAATTAGATATACAAGAAATTTTAAAACATATCATACATGTCTAAATATGTATCTTGACCTAATACTCAACGTATCTGAACATGCAAATACATTTGAAAGAACAGACCTTCTTAAAACGCTTAAAGTTCATTGTTTCTCATCAAATGAAAATTCCAAATCAAACAAAATAAAGCAAATAACTTCCAACAAATTGAAATCATGTTCACAATAACGCTAGATGCATACTAATCAGAACGTTAAATTAAAGACGAAAGGATATCATGTTTTATTGTTTAAAGATTGAGGACACATAGATGTTAGAGCCAGTTAAAAAGGGTGGTCAGTCTATAATAGAAGCCTACCTCAAGAATTCAACATAAATGAGAAAATAACATGACAATCATATAAGAAATAGAAGAGGAAATTGTAGTAACACTGCCATAGATATGAACTAGTATAGATGAAAATAAAAATTTGAGTCATTAACCAACAAAAACAGGAACACAAAACTGAAAATAATAGCAAAGAAGAAGTCAACATCAACAACAATATATCCAGTATATTCCTGAATCTCTATTCAGAATGTTAATTCAAAACAATGTAGCCTAAACAAACGACAATCAAAGAAATTGCACAACAAAAAAATTGAAAAATTACTTTGTAAACTCAATCGCAAAATTATTTTTTGAAAAAAAAAGTGTAAAATCAGAATAGAAGAAATTTGAAGTTGATTTTAGGGAGGAAATTTACCTTAATTCAAGGTTTGAATTAGAGAGAGAAATTGAATAGAAACTGTTCCTTGAATTAAGACATACAAAGAGAAGAAAATGGGTTAATTTTTTGTAAAGTTGCTACTTCTGAAAAGGAGATGTAAACTTGTATCTCAACTTTACCAAAAAATTATAAATGTCGGGATTTAAGTAATATTTTAGAAGTGGGGGCATTTTTAGTAATTTAGAAGTGTAAGTTGTTCATTTAGGTAATTTTTTCTTCTTTTTACATGTTTACAGCAAACACATCAACAACAAAACAACCACCGCAATAGCTGTTAACAAATCCAGCATACAAAATAACAACAAACAACGTTAACAACAATAACATCAACACTTTTAACGTCAACCACAGCAACTTCAACAGCAAAATCCATTCCTCAACAGTTAATAACGGCAAACCCCTAGCCATTCCCTCAAAATTTACCATATTACCCTCTTGGTACATAGATCTATGGCAAAAAATCAGAGACTTTCATTATGTTCAGTCCTTGATTTACTTTTTCAAGTAAATAAATTAACTCCCAACGTTTTTTTTCTTTGTCTCACTATGGATTCCAATTTCTCAAAAAAATATTTCAAAATTCAGATTTGAAGTCCATGTTTTTCAAATCTGAAACCCTAATCCTTTCCCTATAAATAGACATTGGGGGTTTAGAGGTGAAGAGGAGGATTTTCTGGGGGAAAATTTGGGGGTTCTGGAGGTGCGCACCTCTAACCCTACGCAACCTGAAAAATTTCAGAACATTCTCAAAGTCCGTCCCAAATTGTTGTAATTCCATTAAAGAATTAAAACTCCAGTGGTGGAAGTTGCAATAAAAAAAGCTCGTCGTTTCGGTTCTAGCCCCACAAAAGGTAATATCTTTGGTTTTCCTCTATGTGATATTTTGGAAATTTTTTGACGGTTTGACTATTCATTGATGTTGGAAAATTATTTTCGGATGATGGAGATTGTGTAAAGGCTTCACCTTTGGCGTCCTTTCTTTGTGTTTATTTGTTATACTAAAATTTGAATACCACGATCGTGAGACTTGTTGATTTGTTGATATTGGAAGTCATCCGGTTGTTTGGTAGACTTAGTATGGTGGCGCTGTTGAGAATTCGAAACCAATTTTGTTTACATTGATTGTGTTTTATTATAGCATTAAGTTAAGGAAACTCTGAACATTTGTTCCGCTTTCCGGTTTGATTTGAATACGTAAAGGGTTTCAATTTTTTTTATTACTGTTCTTTTTGTGGTTGAACTACAATTTCGATTTGTTGAACATACGATACATGGATGTAGAGCTTACTTTGTATAAGTCCATTGCTCCAATTGTTTCAAGCTTAGCATCCAATGAGAATGCCTTCAGCCAGAATTTTGCAAGTGCAATGAATAAAAGTGGCAAGCATTGATGTTCTAGTTGGAAGTGCTGGAGAAATTAGGAAAATTGTGGGGTCTTTAATCCCACAAAATTGTTGCAATAAAGAATTTGGCATTATAATATTTATTTTACTAAAAGTATTATGTGTATGTTTTCGCTTTATTATATGTGGAATTGTAAAATAACTTGGTAAATTATCTATGACGCATATATGAAGTCAGTAAAAGAGACTAGTGAATATTTTCTCTTTTGGCTAATAATGTTCATTACTTTTCTGGCAGATTAAATATTATTGCCTTTTGCTCTTACAATGTGTATGTGATCGTGTTGCCTTTGTTCAAAATATATACATGTAAAATATTTTACACACATAGTGAGTTGCAGAGTGTTTTAAACCAATCTGATAAGTAAGTTGTTTGTTTCGAGAATTTATTTGGGAAAATCATTGACTTACTCTAATTGGATGTCATCATTAGTTGTGCATTTTCACCGGAGCTTGTATTAATTCTTTATCTTTTTTGTATTGTTGTTATTGCATGTGACATTATTGCCCGAGTCCACACGGACTCCATTCTCTGCATTTCTCATGATAAGAAAATAAACTACTAAACACGAAATTACTCCTAAAAAAACAAAAATCAGCAACTAGAGAAGAGTAGATGAAGAAGAGAACACACGGATTCAAACCAAAAGAAGAGAAAATTGCATAAATGTAAAAGATAGATAGCGAGACATACACCTACACCCATGAATAGTTCCAAAGTGTGTATCAAACATCAAGACACACAACACCAATAGAGGATAACACTATACTCTTAGGTGGACACAAAGGGATCAACTCCTCAAGCACCCACCTTTCTTGCCAAAATGTCAACTCAATTGAATCCACACTCAAGCTAACCCTAGTTTCAATGTGTTTTCCAAGACCTACACTACAATGACTTTTCCAAGCCCTACACTAAGGAAAGAAAATACAATTTGAGTTTCACTCAATTAATTCTTCAAAAACTAAGGAACATAGAAGTCTAATTATCTATTTATACTTATTACAAACAAAGACTAAAATACTCTTAATGAAGGGTGCTCCTTTGGAGTGTAAAAGAAGAGTTTTAAAAGACTATAATACCCCCAAGTTGAGGTGCCTTTGGAGTGTATCCAAGGCTGCCTTAGAGTATATTCATGGTCCCTCTTCACATATTAGCAAGTATACTCACTCGGATGAATGCCACATGCTCTCACGAGCCTCCATCTTCATAAATGGCGCCTTGTGTGTTTGGACTTGATGAATAGCGCCTCTTTCATGCTCTCAAAATCGAGTATGGTTCATTCTTCAAGGCTTATGATCCTCGGGTTAGTATCAAGGCAAACATCCAAGCAACCTTCCACGCACAGGATTGCCTTATGTCTTGCTCAAAACGGGCCTTCCTTGCATATTCGTGTGCCCTCGAGGTGACCAAGTCTTGAGCCTTTAGGTGTTGGCCTCCAAAGAAGTCATCAAAAGCTAAGGTGGCCATTTTATTTGTATCAATGGGCCAAAGGGCCCTACATCTTCTACGAGCTTAAATACCTTATTTTTTGAGGAAACAATCGCTGGTATACACAGTATACAGTTGATATACCAGGTTTACAGATTAAAGGTGGCTGGTATAAGCCAAGAGAGCACGCATGGTAAAGCCTTACGCAAGCATATTGGGTTTTATATGCTCATATACAGTGTGTATACAGAAAAATATAAGGCAAAACGAGGTTGTATATAGCTTTACACAACTGCATAAATGGACCAAAAGTCCATTAAAAAATGAGCTCAAAAGCTGGCCAGATTTGGGAAAAGGCCCAAACTTTAATTCTTCTTATTCTTGTAAATCCTATTTGATTATGTGCTTGTATTAAATTATTACTTTGGTTAGTCTATATTAATCCCCTTGGAATCGTTATTTTTCGTTTGTCTCTGTATTTTTTTCATGCGTATTTTATTTTATAGCGCGATGTTCGAAATTAATAAAATATATTTTCTTTATATTTTTCCTTAGAATGAGCTTTTAAAAAATCAAGATTGTGTTTTATTTTATCAATATGTTAAATTAGTTCATTTAAGTTAAAAAAAATTCTCAACGACCAAAATCAATTTCCTTTGCGAAAGATAAAAATATCTTCATTAATTAGTCAAGGTTCATAACTCGTTTAAATTGATACTTTTCCTTTAAACATAGATACTTTTTTTATGAAAAACGATATTCAAAAAATCACTTTCTTTCTCCTTTTTATTTGAAAGAATAATATATGAAGAAAACGGGCTTAGATCAACCTTCTTTACATGAAATTTTCTCAAGTTAAAATAGGATCAATTTTTGCTTGATTGAATAAATGTCATTTTAAGTCTTCAACAAATAGTTAAAGGTAATATTTTCTATAAAATCAACCTTTTTGCGAAAATTAATCACTTTTAATTAGTCAAGTTAGTTTTTTTTGGTAAACCGTTTTAAACGGATGCTCCTAAGTGCCTTAAAAACTTTCTTAGAGCGTTAATTGAACTTTTACCCTGTTTTTCTAGTTTTAAAGGTTTATTTCTGTTTTTGAACTTTGAAACTCTTTTAAGTTTTTCCTTGATTTTTTTCATAAAAAACAAGTGATGACTCTGTGAATTTCTTGAAATTATTTGAAATTTTCTTGAATCTTTGAAATAGTTTTAAGAGGTCAAAACTATTTTCTCGCCAAAATAAAATTTGAATGGGATAAAACAATTATTATAAGTCCTCTAAGTATTAAAAATCATCAAGTGCCAAAGCAGATATGTTGATCTGCTGCCTTCTTTGGTATTTCTTCATTGATCCTTTTCTCTCTGTTTTAATTTGTTTGTCTTATTTTTCTTAATCTAATATATATTTTTTAAAAATATGTAAAGAATACGATAAATTACAATAATTAACAACTTACAAAATTTAAAAGATATAAATATTAAATTGATTTTCAAAATTATATCGGTCCACTTAAATTGGACTAGAAGAAAAAGTATTATAAATCACAATAATTCAAAACTTAAATTATTTTTAAAATATAATTGAGTATCATGCCACAAAACTTTGATTTAATCTGTTATGTATTTCAAAAAAATACGTAAAAAATATTATAAATCACAATAATTAACAACTTACAAAATATAAATATTTAACTAACTCTCAAAATTATATTCTTGCCGCTTAAATTGAAATAGAAGAAAAATTATATCATCGCTAATTAGTTATTATAAGTCAGCTAAGTATTAAAAATTAATAATATTTAATAAAAAGGGTAAAATAAACATAAAATAATGAATTAACTATTGATATTTTGTGATGTCTGCTTCAGCTGCTACAACCATAATTTTACTTTATCATTCCTAATTAATTATTTTAAGCCCTTTAAGTATTAAAAAATTAATTATATTTAATAAAAAAATGTAAAGTAGACATAAAATGATAAATTGACTTTTAATGTTTAAAAGTAACTCGATGTCTTATATGAGGCCAATTTAAATTTTTCCACGAGTATTTTTTATAGTAATTTTATTATATCATTTTTAATTAGTTGTTATAAGTCATTTAAGAGATGTCTGTTTTGTTGCTTCAATCGTGATTTCTTTATATCACTACCAACTAATTTTATGTGCATCTAAGTATTAAAAATTATTAATATTTCATAAAAAGGTAAAATAAACATAATATGATATGTCAGCATAAAATATTTGTTTGACTATCAAAATTATATTAGTACCATATAAATTACAAACATATATTATTTAAAAATGAAACAAAAGTATTGTAAATCATAATAAGAGAAAAGACATCACCTCCCCCCCCCCTCCCCCCTTAATAAGTTTAAAGTGAATTATTATCACCCCTAATGCTGACGTGAAATTTTTTTTAAAGAAAAAAACATGTTTTTTACTTAAAAACTGAGATGTCCCACTTTTTATAATATATATATATATATATATATATATTATATTAAAAAAAGTGATAACTACACATCTTAGCAAATATAGACTCTTAATTACTCTATTTAGCTTAAGTTTTAATTAATTACAATTCATAACTCCCTCTTGCCTATTAATTATTCCTAATTAGAAGTCATAGTCTCTCTCGTGTATTTTATCTCTTTTTCTATTTTTTCTATTATTCTCTTGTTCTTTTTCCTTTTTCAATTTTTTTTCTTCATTTTTTCTTTTCCTTTTTTGTTGTTTTCTCTTTCTTTTTTCACTTTTTTCTTTTTTTTCCTTTTCATTTTTTCTCCTCATTTTCTTTTTCCTTTATTTGTATTTTTTCTCTATTTTCTATTACTCTCCTTTTTTTTATATTTTTTTCCTTCTTTTTCTCTTATTTTTTCTCCTTCCTTTTTTTTCCTTTTCATTTGTACGAACTAGCAAACGCAAATACAAGTGTGAATCATAAAATACAAATACAAATGTGAACTATAACATACAAATACAAGTATGAACTATAAAATACAAATACAAGTGCGAACTATAAAATACAAATGACATACAAATACAAGTGTGAACTATCATTTGTATTTTTTAATTATTGAAAAGGAATGATTGATTTTCTTTCTACGAATACTTATTTATATTTATTTATACGAGTTGTATTTATTGATACAAATAAATACAATTAAAATTTTTATACAAATATGTATTGTATTCGTAAAATCATATATTTCATTTGTTTGTAATTGTATTTGTATCAAGTGATATTTATTTATTTACAAATATGAATGATAATTTTGATATACAAATACAAAATGGTACATTTGTGTCAAATGATACATTACATATTTATATATTTTAGGATCAATAAAATACAATTAATGCATTTACTTGTTTGTATACAAATATAAATGATAAATTATACATAGTCACGGCTTAATACAATATGCAATCAACTTACAAATACAAATACAAAATAATTCTTTAAAAATAAAATGATATCAACGAAAATAGAATACAAATACAAGTATAAACCAAATATAATCTAACTATATAAACACAATAAAAACATAATATAAATATAATCCAATATAATATGTAGTCAATTATAAAATACAAATACAAAATAATTCTTTAAAATACAAGTGCGAATTATACATAATATAAATGATGGTGCAAACTAACAAATACAAATACAAGTGTGAACTATAAAATACAAAAATAAATGCGAACTATAAAATATAAATACAAGCGCGAACTTTAAAATACAAATACAAATGCAGTTGTATCAGTGAATACAAAATATAAATAATGGTGTGACTGCAAATACGATAAATAATTATGGTACTTACGTTATCATCCATGACTTATGCTCCACTAGTCATTTTTTTCTAAAATACAAAAAATATAAAATAGAATAAAAATGATAAAGAAAATAAGTACAAAAAATAAAATAAAAAAATCAAACAAGAAAAGAAAAGAAGAAAGAGAAATAGAAGTTAGAAATTAAAGAAAGAAAAAAACAAAAAAAAACAAAAAGAAAGAAATGGAAAAAATAAAAATTGGAAAAAAGAAGAAGAAAAAAGGGGGAAAACACAAAAAAATAAAAAATGAAAATAAATAAATAAGTGCAGTGTTTTGGCAAGAATAAATATGTAGTGTATTTATGTTTTTTTTATGAATACAAACTACTGAGTAAAAGTGAATTCAATGACTGAAAATCGAATACAGCGGCTATAAATGGTAATTATGTAAAATGTGGCTATGGAAGGAGGGTTTTATAGCAAATTGTTGTTATTTCTGAAAGATCCCCTTAAAAAAATACCCCTTTCTTTTTCAATGCCCCCCATCCCCTTTACCTCTCATCCTCACCCCGCATCACACACCTACACCCCCACACCCCGTACCCTTTTCTTCTCCAATACAACAACACCCATTAATTTCCCCATTAACAACCTCAAACACATTCTCCAACAACACTCTCCTCCAATTTTTTTCATTTTCCTCCATTAACACATTCTCCAATAAAGAAATTGAAGACACTGAATTGCTTTATTGATTCAATTCGAAGAACAACAAAACTAGAAGAAATTTTCATAACTTTTATTTTTAAAGTCCATCATTCCTTTTCTATTCTTTATTTATGTCACTTGTAATAAAGAAAAATTTTAGTATTTTATTTTTGAAAATGATAATTGTTTACATTTTCAAGAGTGAATTTGGTGGTTGGAAACGTTGAGAGAGTTGGATTGAAGGTTGAGACGGTGTTTAATGGAGGAAAATTTTTTAATTTGATGTCTTTGTAATTGTTCTCTGATAGTGTTAATTAAAAAAAATGGAAAAAATTGGAGATGGGGTTGGGGTCTATTTGTGGGAGTGGGGATGGGGGAGGGCTGGAAGAGGAGAAAGAAAGAGAGGGTGGGGTGGTTTGAAGAAGAAGGAAAATGAGGGGTGGGGGTGGAGGAAAATAGAAAAAATTGAAGCTGGGGTAGGAAGTGTTAATAGAGGAAAATAGAAAAAATTGGAGGTTAGGTGGGTTTGATGAAGGAGGAAGAGAGCTGGGTAAAGGGGGGCGGGGGGGATGGTTTAAAGAAAAAGAAAATGGGGTAGGACTTTTTTTAAAAATAAGTAAATAAATAAATAAATATATATAGAGAGAGAGAGAGAGTATTACAAAAAAATTGATTGTGAAAATTTTAGCTGTGCTAGGTTAATTGGTACGGAGAGAGTATTCATATCTTATTAAAAAAATTTGTTTAAAGCATTATAAATCACATAATTAACAACTTAAAAGATATAAAATATTTGGTTGACTCTCGGAATTATATCAGTGTCACTTAGATTGGAATAGAGAAAAAGTATTATTAAAAATTTAAATTATTTTAATGATTGATTATTTAAATTATATTTTATCACATAAATTGAGATAAAAAAAATAGCATACTAGCACGGGCCTTCTATGTCTAGTGTAAAAATAATTCAAGCCATTGGAATTTGTCCTTTAGCAGATTCGATTTAGGTTTTAAAAATATATTAGATAATTTAAGGACCCATTTGGCCATAAATGTTTTTATTTTTTTTTTTTTTGAAAAATTATTTCACTTTAGTGATAATTGGAGTGTTTAGCCATGAAAATTCCAAATCGAATTTCAAATTATTTTTGAAAAAGTGAAAAGAATTTTTACTTGTTTTCACTTTTTTCCAACTTTGATTTCAACTTTATTTATTATTACAAATTACCCTATTTTTTTATTTTTTTTTACAAAAATACCCTATTAATTTCATTCAACAACTGAAGTTAAATGTCTAACTACCAATTGCCCACTTCTTAATGCTTTCATCGATAAAAGACTTCAAAATTGAAGGCAACTTAAATTTGTTACTTCCTCCTCAAAATCTCCTAATGATACAATTGAACCTTAATCCGTCCATTCTTGCGACTCTTTATGTAACACCAATAACAAAAACAACATTATTATCTTCTCTCATGTTTGATTATATCTTGTATATTAGTTAAGTTGCGTGATTTTGATAGTTTTTAAAAATTGAAGGTATAAAATTATATTTAAAAACTCTTTCCAAAAGTCTTTAAAAAAATTATCTAAAGGACATAGCCAAACACAACTCCAACTCCAACTCCAACTCCAAAATATTTTAGTTTTCATGGCGAAATACCTACTAAGAAAACTAGGCAATTCACACTTCTATTGAAAGTTTGAGACTAATTGAACGATTAACAAGTTATGACATTTTTTTTGCCTTTTTGTTGAAGAATTGTTATTGTGATGTCTTCATTTTTGTGGTGCTTCTTGTTATCTAATAGTTCTCCTATATAATAAGTGAGAATGATGCAGCTGAATTAGGTTGCTCGTGGTTGACATTCCTGCTTCAGTTGCCTCAATCGTAATTTTATTATATTATTCTTAATTAGTTATTATAAGTCATTTACGTATTAGAAAATCAATAATATTTAATTAAAAAAAAACTAAAATAGATATTTATGATATGACTTCAACTGCTTTAACCGTGATTTTACTATATCACCTATAATTAATTATTATAAGTCATCTAAGTATTAAAAATTAATAATATTTAATTAACGAAAAAGTAAAACAGACATAAAATGATAAATTAACTCTTGATGTTTCAAATTAACTTAATGTCTTATATGGGACCACTTAATTTTTTTCATAAGTATTTTTTATAATAATTTTACTATGTCACTTCTAATTAGTAGAATAGAATAAAAAAATTATAAACCACAATAATTAAAAATTTAAATTATTTAAAAATATAACTGACTATCAATGGCATAAAAGTTTGGACAAAGAGAGTAACTATATTATTCAAAAAATACATAAAAAAGCATTATCAATAGTTAACAACTTAAAATATCTAAAAGCATATTAAAAATATGATTGATTATCCAAATTCTATTTATGTCACATAAATTGAGATAAAAAATAACATCTATTAGACCCGTGCTAGCACGGCCTCCTCAATATCTAGTTTAGTAGAAGACTTTGATGAGTTCAATCTTTTTAATATACTAGATATCGAAGGCCCATGCTAGCACGAGCCCAATATATGTTATTTTTTAGTCTCAATTTATGTGATACAAATAAAATTTTGATAATTAATTATATTTAGATATTTTAAGTCGTTAGTCATTGTAATTTATAATAGCTTTTTGACAATTGTAATTTACTATTTTAAGTTGTTAGTCATTATAATTTATAATACTCTTCTTGTCCAAACTTTTTTAGCACTGATAGTCTATTATATTTTTAAAATAATTTAAATTTTTAATTATTGTTATAAATATATTACCATATATAATGAATGTATACTTTGCTATATGTAGTGAATCTCTACTTTACTATGTATAGTAAATGTCTATTTATGGAAAAGTTAGGAACCCCAATGTTAGTTTCTCCCTATAAATGAAGGGGGTTTTCCTTCATTGTAATTAACTCATCAAGAACCTCTCAAGAGAAATAACAATCATTCTCTCTTTTCTGTCTATTCTTCTTATTTTTACTTTATATTTCATAACACGTTATTAGAACGAGACTCTGCCAAATAATGTGAGATTATAAATTCAAAGGTAATTTCAAAGTTAGTGAGTTTTTATGTTATTTGTCTTTAGCTACTAATAATATAATTATTATTGGATTTGAGAAAAAAATAACTGATTTGAAATCACTTATGCTTTAAATTTGTTCATGAAGAACAATATTGCTAAAAGATATGATGATGAATTTAAATCTTATCTCATTAAAAGGGTAAGACATTGTATTAAAAGTTCAAATGCACCATGATGATAAGATGTTTGGTTCAAGTCCCATCGAATTATAGCCTAAGACGCCTTTATATGGATAAGACATTGAGTTTGAATCTCAATGCAACATATTGATGATATTATGATGGCTAAGGCAAAATAATGGGTGTTTCTGAAAAGTCACGAGACATGTCCCATTGAATATGCTTTATTCTTTGAAGTGAATGTAGTAGCAGTGCATAATATGTCTGAAAGAAGACAAGTGATTGAATGCATGGATATAAGCATGGAGGGACAATATGATAATATTCAGCAAAAGTAATAATATTTTCACACGCTTATTATAATAGTAAGATATGATAGAGAAAAATTCTCTACATTATATGCACACCTTGATTTGCTCTTAAAGTAGCAATATCGTGAAAGAGGTTCTAAGCTATCATAATTTGATATGCGTAAGGCACGACTATATTTCATTCTTGGAAAATGAGAACTTTGATTGTTATAAATACATAACACCCTGAGGGTGAATGTAACTGTATATATATTCAAACGTATTCTTGGTTGTGAAGATATCACAATCCACTCCAGAAGAGGTAGAATAATTAAAAGGTTGAATATCTCCAAGTTATTGTGGTAAGAAACACGAATGTGAAAAGTTACCCAAGCATGGTGAAATCACATTTCATAATAAATTAAGAGTTTATTGTTTATTGATACAATATTTATGTCACAGTAAACAAGAAGTTTACTTAAGTAAAAGGCACACGTCATATTAAACTTGGAGTTTACTAGTACAAATAAGTTCATAAGTTGACAAGAACGACTATGACATTCCAAAGATGTGCACATTAAGTATTAAATAAATATTGAAGAATTAGAGAATTCTTCATGAACTTTTAATGTTGTTTGTTCTCATGATAAGTTGGTTACACCAATTAATATTGATATTGAATCCCTTAGAGTCTGAAAAAACATAAAAGGTAAATAAGCGCCCGTTCACTTGTTATGTGATCTATTAAGATGAATCGATATAAGATGATCACTTATACGTTTATTGTCAATCTACAGTTTGACATTAATAAAGTTACTTGCTCAATATAAATTAAGTTAAGAACATAATTTTCAGATTGTGTAATCAAGACAATTAATCTTGATGGTGATGGTTTAACATTGAATGCCTTTGATAAATAGTTTGACCATTTAATGAGAATAAAGTTTTATGTGTTGGTCTAAAGTAGGATATATTTCATACAATAGCACTTCTTTGCATTAAACCAATCAATTATGATTAATTTCCCTTCAAATTTGATTCTGAGTCAGGAACCACACATTGTCCATCTAATAGTTTTGGTATGGGGTGTACAATTAATGAATACGATGTTGCACAAAGATGGATTTCTTAAGGAAGATAGAGGATACATGTTAGTTTTCCTAACAAAAGGTGAGATTGTAAGCAACTATGAAATATGTTAGGAATTATCATCAGATCCTCATTCAAAAGATAGTTCAAGTCAAGTGAAAGTATCTACTAACTCAAATTTAGTATCATATTTAAGCTACAAGTTCTCCTATTGTGTATCCGTAAAGGACAAAGTCTATGCATACGTAAAGCGTGGTAGACTAATCAATTTCAAATGAAATAATTATTGAAAAAGATAAAGAACAAATAATCATAATAAGAAGGCAATGTGCTTTCGAAGAACCTACAACATAACACTTCATGAAACCTTATGAAAGGTTCATGTACCTGAAAACAATAAAGTGATGGGATCTCAAAATGTTATGTCACACTGTGAACTGATACAAAATTAAATATCATTAATAGCTTTGATACAATATTGGCGCAATACTGTGAAATATTACGAGGATCCGAATTCTACGTTTATTTAAGCATGTTGACATAGAAACATTTATCAAGTGATATGAAAGAACGCATCTTAGTAAGCATAAAATTTATTTGATTTGCAGTCTAGACACTTGAAGATGTCACACATGAAATGCTGAATATTTTCACTTGACAAAATCTATATAAAAACTTTTAAGGATTCAAAATGTTTGAAGCATATAAAAGTTTTTGGAAAACTTATTTATAATCCTTATATTGGATAAATTTATAGCTTGAAAATTATTGGAACTCTTGAAGAGTTTTCAAGAGCAATAGATTATTTGTTGAAAGGAGAAACATACCGAATTGGATTGGTCCTGAAGTACCATATCTTAGTGCAATTGATGCACTAATTTATCTTGCAAATACTACAAGGCCTGATATAGCCTTTTTCAGTTAATTTGTTAATAAGTCCCGATCTGATTGGTCATGCTGATGTTGGATACTTATTTGACCCACATAAAGCTCTATCTCAAATAGGCTATGTGTTCATATGTGGTGGTACTACCATATCTTGGAGATAGACAAAGTAGTTTATCGTAGCTACTTCATCGAACAATGTTGAGCTAATAGTTATTCATGAAACATGCCAACAGTGTATGTGGTTGAGGTCGATGATGTATCTTATTCACGAAAAATATGGTTTGAAATGTGATAAAGTACCCATAATTTTTTTGAGGATGATGCAGTATCCACAACACAGCTTAAGGGAGGACTCAAGGATATAGAACGAAACATATTTTGCCAAAGCTTTTCTATACACATGAGTTACAAAATAATAGTGATATTAACGTGCAACAGATTCATTCAAGTGACAATGTTGTTGATTTATTCACCAAGTCTCCTCCAATTTCAATTTTCAAGAATATTGTGCACAAGGTCGAGATGCAAAGGTTCAAAGATATTCTCATTAGGGAGAGTTAATACGCGTTGTACTCTTTTTTTCTTATGAGGTTTTGTTCCACTAGATTTTCCTTGTAAGGTTTTTAATGAGGCAGCCTATATGCGTATTATTAGAGATGTGTACTATTTTTCCTTCACTAGATTTTTTTCTACTGAATTTTTTCTAGTAAGGTTTTAACGAGGCACATTATCTATCAATTAGACATTCAAGGGGGAGTGTTATAAATATATTACCATATATAATAAATGTCTATTTTACCATATGTAGTGAATCTCTACTTTGCTATTTATATAGTGAATGTCTGTTTATGAAAAAGTTAGGAACCCCAAGGTTAGTTTTACACTATAAATAAAGGGTTTTTTTCTTTATTATAATCAACCCATCAAGAACCTCTCAAGAGAATTAATAACCATTCTCTTTTTTTTCTCCATTCTTCTTGTTCTTACTTTATATTTCATAACAAATATTGAGATTTATAATAACTTTTTTCTTATATTCCAATTTAAGTGACACTGATATAATTTCAAGAGTCAATCAAATATCACGATTGAATTCGCAAAGCAGACATGTCTTAAATGACTCATAATAACTTATTAGAAGTGATACAACAAAATTACCATAAAAAATAGTTGTGAAAAAAATTTAAGTGGGCATCATATAAGATAATAAGTTAATTTAAAACAATTAATTTATCATTTTTTGGTTTATTTTATTCTTTTTATTAAATATTTTTTTAATATTTACATGACTCATAATAATTAATTAGGGATGAAATAGTAAAATTACGATTGAAACAGCTGAAGCAGACATATCATAAATATCTATTTACTTTTTTTATTAAATATTATTAATTTTTATAATACGTAAATGACATATAATAATTAATTAGGAAATAACTTATTAGAAGTGATATAACAAAATTAATATTAAAAATAGTTGTCAAAAAAATTTAGACGGGCCTCTCATAAGATGTTGAGTTAATTCAAAACATCACTAGTTATCTTTTTATTAAATATTATTAACTTTTTGATACTTAAATAACTTATAGTAATTAATTAGGGATGAAATAGTAAAATTACGGTTGACGCAGAAAAAACAGACATATCATAAATATCTATTTTATATTTTTATTAAATATTATTAATTTCGTAATACTTAAATGATATATAATAATTAATTAGGAGTGATATAATAGAATTACAAAGAGAACGGGCATGACGAACTTTACCAGCTTCCCTCACTCTTTTATATATTAGAAAAGAAATTTTAGGAATGATGTATTTTGAGATGATATGTTAAAAATTAAAAAAATCAAAAATTAATCGGATTATATTGATGCCAAAGAGAAACCAACATAATTGAAAAGGAATAAAAAATCTAACATTGATTATACATTAGAAAATACGCAAAAATTAAAATAGTACTTCATTCGTCTCATAATAATTAATTAATTATTTTTCTTTTTATATGCATGTTAAAAAATTATAAATGATAGGTAATTTTGCTGATTCATTCTTTAAAAACTTTTGAAGAACTTTACAAATAAGTGTAGACACTTTTAAAATAATTAATAAAAAATTAATTAATATTTTTTTAATTTAGTAAGATGAACAAATAATTATAATAAATAACCGTTTTGTTAACATCCTACAAGCAATTATGGTGTGTTACAACAAGAGAAAATTGAAGAAAAGGTGTCTTTTAAGTCTTGAAAGAAGAATTGGTGACATTGACCAACTTAAAGGATCAAACATAGTTAAGAAACTTCATTAAGTTAATTGTGGACTTGATTAATATTTTCAAAACTTTTTAATCTTTTTAAAATTACAAATCAACTCACACCCCTCTCCTTTCTAAATCAACCATCTCTCTCTCAACTCTCTCCCAACCAACAATTCTGCAAAATTTCTCCTTTCAATCCTTGGCGACTTCAAGCTCCGACGACAAATAGCTAGTTGAGTTCCTTTTCGACTTTCAACCATCAATCGACGTGACAAGCAGTGTTCTCCGGCGACAATAACTTCGAGTTCTTCGTCATCCTATTTTTTTCTTTGGCAGGTAAACAATTATTTCTTTTTAGTTATGAAGAAACAGAGGAACTTGAACCAACTTCTCTTCTAGTATTGGTTAATAATTTCAATATTTCTTGCTTAAATTTGAAATGTGGACTGAATAAAATCCTAATTTCTGGTATTTTTTCTCTACTCTTTTTTGTGTGAAATATAATTTTTTGTTGTTATTGTAGTTCTTATTGTCGAACTGTTGATTTAATTTATTGGTGATTTTTGGTCACCATTGATGTTCTTAATGTGTGTGTGTTGTGTTGGTGTTGCTGTGTTGATTTGTTATTTTTGTGGTAAAAATGGTGTTGCAACAAATGAACCATCTGATGCAATAGATGAACCATCTGACGAAATAGATTAAACATCTGACGCAACAGATTAAACATATGTTGCAATAGATAAAACATTTGATGCAACAGATTAAACATCTGATGCAACAGATGAAAATCTGATGCAACAGATGAACAATCTAACAGATTATTCATCTGTTGCGACAAATGACTCTTTTGTTCGGAAGAAATCTAAACAATATTGATCCAACAGATAACTCATTTGGCAACAGATGAGTGGTCTATTTTTATTATTTCCAACGGATTACTCATCCGCTGCAATAGGTTAGTTATAGGTTACAACAGATAACCTACCCGATGCAACAGATGGGTGATCTGTTTTTATTATTTCTAATAAATTACTCATTCGCTGCAACAGGTTGGTTATAGGTTACAACAGATAATCTACCTGATGCAATAGATGAGCGATCTATTTTTATTGTTTCCAACAGATTACTCATCCACTGCAACAAGTTGGTTATAGGCTGCAACAGATATCCTACTTGGTGCAACAGATGAGTGATCTATTTTTATTATTTCCAACGGATTTCTCATCTGCTACAACAGGTTGGTTACATGCTACAACATATATCTTACCTAGTGCAACAAATAAGTGATCTATTTTTATTATTTCCAATGGATTACTCATCCGCTGCAACAGGTTGGTTATATGTTGTAAGAATATCCTACCTAGCGCAACAGATGTGTGACCTATATTATTTCCAACAGATTAATCATCTGCTATAATAGGTTGGTTATATACTGCAACAGATATCCTACCTGATGCAGCAGATGAGTGATCTATTTTTATTATTTCCAACGGATTACTCATCCATTGCAACAGATTGGTTATATGTTGCAACAGATATCCTACCTAGTGCAACAGATGTGTGGCTTGTTTTTATTATTTCCAACAGATTAATCTTCCGCTACAATAGGTTGGTTATATGCTGCAATCGATATCCTACCTGGTGCAACAGATGTGTGGTCTGTTGGAATTGTTATTTTACTATTGTACATGTTTGATTTACTGTTATCCTTTTTTAATGATGCATTAATCAATTATAATCTATTTATATTCTTGTTAATTTTAGATAATATGACTCCCAAAAGTAAAAAAAATCAAGTCCAAGTAAAGGAACAAGTGAAACAACTAGGCTATATCCACCACTCTGTGAGCTTGTTTTATAAGCGTTATCTCAATCAGGAGCAGAAGATGATGAACATGGAAAGAAGGAATGTTTCAAAAGAGAAGATCCAAATGCTAATAGCCCTTCCACCGAAGAGTTAGTCAAAACCTTCAGCATTAATTGTTATCCTATGAAAATGCAGTGTGATGGTGCCACAGATTTAATGAGTGATTTTATGGTTACGTCAGCCATGGAAAAATCGTTCGATGCCTTTAGAAAAATACTTCGAGAACAAAAATTGGATGCTTATTTTAGGGACAGCTGCTTTGGGCAATATCTTGATTTGCCGGAGGGCAACAATGCTTGTTTCCAAATAAAATGGTATATAATCTTCTCAAGCGTAGGTTTATGTACGAAAATAAAGATAAGATGGATGAGGTATGGATAAATTACTGTGGCATGCCTGTTTGTTTTGGTTGGAAGGAGTTTGCCATAGTTATTGGATTAAAATGTTATCCTCCTCCTTCTTAAGTTATACCTATTCTAACCCCCAAAAAGCACCCTCCACACCTAAAAAAGGCAAAGGCAAGTCGAGTGATCGTGATGACCCAGTGTCCCTTGTTGGTCCAAGCTTCAAAAACATAAATTTGACAGAAGCGTTGAAAGGCAAAAGACTTTCAAAGAAGCACAAACAATCATTATGCTTGGTTTGGTTTATACATAATGTTCTTTGGGCGAGAGACGTTAACAACAAATACTACTTGATTTGATAAAGCTCCCCGAGGATCTTGAGGCATTTAACAGCTGTCCCTGGGGTTATGAAAGCTACAAAATGACTACCAAATATTTGTTGACTCCGTTAACGCCAAGGACATTCAACTTATATGGCTTTCCATGGGCTTTCACGGTAAATATTTCTTTTATCATTACATGATTCATTTTTTTTCAATAATGCTTTTGGTTTATTGGTGTTATTTTACAGGCTTGGGCATTTGAAGTCATTCCTTATTTGAGACAATAAGTGAACTACCGGGAAGAAGTTTTTTGTCCAAGAATCCTAAGATGGTTGTCGGCCAAAACTGATAAAAATGCAAAAATTCTTGATCTCTTCACCCCCCCCCCCGAAGGAAGCAGTAAGGCTAATTCTAATTATGTTTTTATTTTAATTAATGATTTATAAAAATGATTTCATCATCATTCTAACATATGTATTGATTTATTTTAGATTGTCCATCTGTGGCTTGTTCCAACCAATCGAGAGTTAAAGATGCTATTTTTTCTACGATCTGTGAAAACTTTATCGGATCCTAAGGTCATTGATAGAATAAAGGAGGAATTATTTGGAGCAACAACCATCACAAGAAAAATAATTTTAGAGGGTAGGCTTGTTGCTGATGATGATGGTAGTGATAGTGGTAGTGATGCTTCTCTTATAATTTTTGAAATAAAAAACCATTATGATTATGATCATACTGGTGATACAGATTTTGCCACTTCTAGAGAATGTTCTGCATGCAAATGTCAAGACTGCAAGGTGAAACATGATGGAAAGATTAATGCTATTAATGCATTAACTACTTCTATAAAGGAAATGACATCTAAGAGGTATGTTATTCCATCAAAGAGGATTTTATATTCGTAAACTCCACTAGAGATCAAGGTGGCTAAGAGGAGAAGGAAAAAAATTTTCAAGGCATCATCAAATATTGAAAAAAGCAAAATTGCAACTCCTCTATCTTTGTCTTGTACCTTTGATCAATGTACAAGGGCCATAGGAGAGCAGCATGAGCTGAAGAAAGTGAATGTATATCATATGTTCCAACAAACAAACAGACACATATTTGTTTCAACATCATACATCTGCTGAAAATTATCAAATAGGTATACACATTTGTTACAACTATCGTATAACCTGTTGCATCAGATGTGTTATCTATTGCAACATATGTCTGTCTGTTTTAGCAAATCAAACAGGTCTTAGTACTGTTTTAATTTGTACCAATAGGTGAGTCATATGTTGCAACAGATGGGTCATTTATTCAAAATTATCGTACAACTTTGTTTTACCTGTTCGAGTTTGTCCCAATAGATGATCCATCTGATACAACAGAGAGATAATCTGTTGTATATCTGTGATTATTAGCATTGACAATTCTAGCTTTCCAGGTGGATGTGACAGTAGAAGCTACGGCTGAATAACATAATATCACAGTTGGTAATCCATCAACTGCTTTCCCAGAAGAAGAAAAAATAGAGCCTGTCAGTTCGAAAAAATAGAAGAATTACCCATTTGAAGGATTCAACATCTCGAACGAGGCTCCAAAAAACTAACAAAGTTGATCAACGACTATTCAAAATGGATTGCCGATAGGTTGTTAAAGCATCACATTGGCAGGTACATAAATCTTTTTTAAAGATATTGATCTATATGATTCTTGTAAAAATATGACATTAACACATATAAATCATGTAGAAAACAAAATGACGAACACTACAAAGTGAATGAATTGAGTCTTGATTTTGATATGTTCGACTTTGTTGTTGCACATCTTGGAATGAAGGATTGGTTCTATTTGATGTCACAACCCCAAACATACTAGAATGATGATGTTTAAATGTTATACATATTACTATTAATTAATACTTTATTTTATTGCATCGGTGTATTAATTTTATTATCACGAAATCTAAAATATTTGATAGTATGTGCAGCACATAGATGCTATTTTCTACTACCTCCAAAAGAAGGCCAAGTTACAAACACAAGAACAATATAGATACACGACAGATAATTATTTGTACAAAGTTTAAACCAATAATGCCTACGATAGGTTTTGTTAACAACAGCTGGAAATTTTCCGAACAGAGGAATGTTTAATCAACATTATCAAAGGTTTTAGCATTTTAGTTGGCTTACCTTGGCATTTGGTTGACAAAGTATGCATCCCAATCAATTGCGGTAATGAATTCTATTGGGTGTTGGCTGTCGTCGTTCTAAAAAAGAGGTGCATCCGAGTTTATAACTCGATTTCAGGAAGGAGACGTTTCGCATGCACAAGTTGGACAAAATATTTCCTACTTACCTTGATATGAGTGGCTTTTTAGACCAAAAGGTTCGTACTGATTAATCGACGATTGAAGCATATCGAGATAAAATGGGTAATCCACTTGATGTAGAATATGTTGAAGGAATTGCTCAACAACCCATTGATAACCTATAAGTATCATGATTTAGTTTTATTTCATAAATTTCACAATGTTGACATGAACTGCAAGATATGGATTATCTATTTTTTTAAAACATAGGGGTTGCGGCTTTTTTGTTGTCGCTTACGCTGAGTATTTGAGCGATGAATTATAAGTGCCAAATGATGGACTTGATATCGAATTACTCTGCAAAAGATATGCTACTCTTTTATGGAAATACAGAGAAGCAAAGGTTCAGAAATCATATACAAGCGACATTAAAGATCCACGACGACCAAAGTCGAATTCCATAGCACCGGATGAAGAACAACTTGTCCATATTGAGTAGATCCCTATAGCTTGAGTCTATCAAAGTAATAACCTCTCCTCGGTAATTGTTGGCACCAAAATTTAAATTGTTGATTATTTTGTAGAGTAGATCATTTGTACCCATAATGATTTTTTTATAATTTATTTATTTGATGAGTTATTTCATGTAATTTTTGAAGGCTTTGATATATTTAATGTTGTCTGTGTATATAATTTAATCCTTAGTTTTGAACTTATTAATTAAAATAGAACACTAGATTCAAATATCGCAACAGATTATACATATGTTGCAATAGGCAACATATCTATTGAAATTATCTAAAAGATTTAGACATATGTTGTCACATGTAGGTTATTTGTTAGGTCTTCCTATTTTTTTGATTTGTTCCGACAAATTACCTATCAGTTACAATAGATAGACTATATGTTGCAACAAATTGTATATCTGTTACGATAAAGACTGAGATACATCTGCATAATACAATAGATGACCAATCTATAACGACAGATAATCAATCTGTCACAACAAATATACTATCTGTTACAATAGATAGATAATCTGTTGCATTATAGAAAAATCAACTTTCGTCAAACATAAAAAATTATTATGGTGTTTGTCTTTGCACATCTTCTTCTTTATACACAGGCTCCAAGCATTTAGTTAGTACCCTATAAGCTTAGACCTCTTGCATCTTTGCCACAATATCATCACACAGATTGGACATTTCTGTGCCGGACATCAAACATTTGATGTATGCAAGCGAGTATGGCCCACACGCGGTACCTGTTTTATTTTTTGAAGCTTCATGCCCTTGTTTTGACCTTCAAAATCCTATTCTTTCTGCATCAAGACTTTCGCTGGCAAATGATCCATCAATTTACTCTGCCTAAACAAGCTCCAAAATTAGCTACATGTGGATAAAAAAAAGCATCAGCATTGAAAATAGGTAAGTTGCAGTCATAAACCTTAATCTTTCCCTCCTTGAGAAGTATCTCAACAGCGAGAAAATGTTTGACTTCTACGTTCATGACTGCAAGAATTCTCTTTGCCTTGATCCAGCTCTTGTCGTGTGGATAAGGTCTCTTCCCTCTAACATAGTTAATCAGATCTTCCTCCCATTCGTACGTAGAAACTAATGTATCAAATCTCATGCCATCGGGAGTTGACGCTAGCTTACGGAGCCTATTGTACCTATTCTTGAAATTATTATAGAAGTTGAGGTCCATTATCCTATCGGGAGCATCATAAGTATCCAGGTACACTAATTGCCTGCCCCTCATGAGGTAGGGAATTTCATCAACATACTGTGATATAAGAATACAATTTTTAATAGGTTAGTAATTATAAAGAATAAAAACATAGTGGAAAGATGCTACGGATGGTCCATCTGTTGCAGAGGGTACTCTGAAACAGTTCAAAAATTACCCAGCTAGCGCAACTTATGCAAAAGATGTTTCATCTATTGCAATAGAATAACCACCAGTTACACCAGAACACTCAGCTGTTGCAACAGACGACACATCTGTTGTGTAGCTTCTTCTTCATGGAGTAGATTAGAAGGCTAAGTTAGCTAAGTTAGGAAAAGTAAAATTACCCTATCCACGTACCACTTACGCTTAGCTGTCATACTCATGAAGTCTTCATAGTCAAACATATGCATGGTGTATTCTTCTGCAGGTTCCTTCTTCTTGGGAGACTTGGCATTTCACAATTCTGTGGTCTCTTCATCGCCAAGTGCCACGTATATGTCCACCTTCTTCAGTGGCCCCAAAACTTCAACAACTTTTGGAGAGGAAGGAGTTGCAATTTTTTTTATTTTTAGACTGAAGAGTATTTGGCTAATTTTTTGTTTCTTCCTCCTAACCATTACTGTAGGAATGTATGACTCTCTCTCCTTTTTGGATGGTATGACATCTCTCTTAGATTTTAATTCCTTGACAGCTTCAGAAATAGCCTCTAGTTCTCAAGAAGTTTATCCTATCCGTCCTTGCACACTTTGCATTTGTAAGAAGAACATGAGGGTAAAGAGGGGTGAGAGAGACCACTATAAGGGTGAGAGAGATCGATGTATGGGTGAGAGGTACCTGTGTAAGGAGTAATTTCAAATATATTTATTTATCTTGAGCATCAACATACTCATCATCATGAATGGCAGTATCAGCAGTATCAGGATGGTTACCACTAACATCAATAACTCCACCAGCAATATCCCCAGAAGAAGCACCCAAATCTGTTGTAGTAGGTTGGTCATGAAGAGCTTCAACATTAGGCTAACCTTGCCTAACTGCTCTTCTTATGGTTGTTGCTCCAGCCAATTCCTTCTTTACTAACTCCACCATTGGGTCTGCTATTGTATCAACAAGACCTAGAGTAATAAAAGAAGTCATCCCCAACTCCTGCTCAGTAGGCGTGATCCAAGGATGCATAACCTATAAAAAAGACAAATACATTAATTTAAATCATTTAATAATAATTTGCAGTCAAATGGTTGGGTTACATGTTAACACAGTCAAGTTATGCAATAGATGATCTATCTGTCACAATATCTGATCTGTATATCACAACAGATTAACAATATATTGCATTAGATTACTCATCTGTTGCATAATTTAAAGTAGATAGGTAATCTATTGAGTCGGGTTCAGAGAATCAGAGCAACAGATGATTAATCTGTTGTAAAATTTGGATTGTCTGTCATAACAGATTACCCATCTGTTGCACCAGTTATAGTAGATGGGTAATCTGTTGCAACAGACGACACATCTATCGCAACAGATGGCACATATATTTCAATGCCTTTCTTTGAGTCAAACAATTTTACTCGAAAGAAGACATACTGTATCATCCGGAGGGTTAAAGAGATCAGCCTCCTTAATTCTTGTGTTGCTCTTTGCAGCCAACCACTTAAGGATCCTTGGATGGGAAACCTCATCCGCATAATTCTTGACCTGCCTTCGGAGGGTAGGAATGGCTTCAAATGCCCAAGCCTTAAATATGTAAACAGGAAGCAAGCAAAAAAAATTCATAATAATTATTCAATATAAATTAATGGATGAGTAAACTAATAGTGATTAAATTTACCATAAAAGCCCAAGGAAAGCCATATAATGTGATCGTCTTAGGGGATAGCTTTGTCAGTAAATATTTGATAGTTAAGTAGTAGTTGTCATATCTCCAGGGATAATTGTTGAATTTTTTAAAATCATCAGCAAACTTCGATAAATTATCTTCTATGACTTTGTTGATGTCTTTTGCCAATATAACAGAATGGGCAAACCAAACTAAGCACAATTGTTATCTGTACTTCTTTGGTATGGTATTATCCTTGAGATCTTTTATCAAATCTGTTATTTTATAGCTACATCCAACAATGTCCAGCAATCCATCTATTTTTTCCTTGCATTTGTTCGTTTTTGCGGGTGGTTGCTTGGACAATGCCTTTCGTCTATTTGAAGGTGGTGGTTTGGCTGTCCTGCTTGCCTTGGACCTTTCAGGGGGTGTTTTCTTGATGAGAGGTTTTTCTGGACGATCGCATCTCAAGCCCGTCACTATGGCAAACTCTTTCAAGCCAAAACAAACTAATATGCCATAGTAGTTGATCTAGATTTCATCCATCTTTTTTCTCCCTCCTTCGAATCTTTATCATCCCCCACATACTTGATCATGCGCTTAGAAGACCATATACCATGCTCATTTGGAAACGAACAGTGTGGTCAGGCAACTCAAGAAAGTGTCCAAAGCAGCTCTTCTTAAAAAGTCTATATTTTCATTCTTCATAATATTCCTAAATTCATCAAAAGGTTTCCCCAACTAACATTTAAGTACATGATCACCAGTTAGTTTTGCAGGGTTATCTATCAGCATCGCAACTTGAAACCTGTCAATACTAATAGTTTCGACAGTCTCATGCTGGGATTTCGATCTTATTTCATGCCCCACTGGTGAGGCATTATCATCTTGTTTATCTTCTTCTTCCTCCTCACTTTTATTTTCATCACCAGCCTCTATATACCCTTCTCCACTTCCCTTTTCATAACTTTTCTCAACCTCATTTCCTGACTGAGATTGTTTAAGAAGTTCCTCCGAATCCATTTGTACTCAGCCTTTTTTGTTGGGTGGTCAGAAGTTGATCCACTTTCAGTTTCTTTTCTTTTGGAAGACATATTATAACTACAAACAACATAAAAACAAAAAATACATTACATTTGATGTCTGCATAATTTTAAAAAAAAAGCTAAGACAAATTTTGATAAATTATTATACGCCACATTACAAATAAATACTCTAACGGATAACCCATCGGTTGGAACAGATGGAGAATCTGTTTGAACATCTATTTAATATCTCCCAACTAATGTTTCACCTATTGCAATAGATGGACCACCAATACCACCACCAACACCACTGCCAATGCCACCAAGACCACCAATACCACCACCAACAATGCCACCAATACCAATACCACCACCACCACCAAGACCACTAACACCACCACTAATGCCACCAATACCCGCACCAAGGCCGCTAAAACCGCCACCACCATCACCATGACCACACACCACCACCAATACCGATATCAACAACAACAGCCACCACTTACACCACAAAAACCATCCAATAATACCACGACAGTCAACAAAACACTAGGACAAAAATAAGGATTTTCTCAGGATCTTCCTACATTTTTAGCATCAAAACTCAAAATTGTTAAACCATTCTCGAAGATAATACAACTAAAAGTCTTTTTTCCATCATAACTAAAAATCCCTAATTTTTAGAATAAAGAACAAATATAGAACTCTTTTCAAACTCTGTTACCTGTAAAAAAAGAGAAACGACGGATACAAGCGAAAATAAAGTCAAAAATAACAACTATGTGGTTGAAAATAGGATGAAAATCAATCTGCTTTGAAGGGTTGAACAATATGTTGAGAAGTTGTTATTTGTATTATTGAGAGAGAAAGAAAAGATTGAGAACTCGAGATTTGAAATGATGAAACATTTTTTGGCAAATGGATGATTTGTATGGGTTGATTAATATTTTTGAAAAAGAATGAAAAAGTTTTGAAAATGTTAATTTGATCAGAATTGATCTTAATTATTTTTTAAAATTTTAAAATATATGAAATATTTCAACTCAGAGTGATCGATCGATGACTCGGGTCGGTAGGAACGCAATACCAACATCATGCAATCGCAAAGACTCAATTAAAGTTGTATTTTACCCTATGTACTCATCCCTAGTTCTATCTAAATAAATTTAGGTATTAGCTCAATAATAATTTAATACAAAATATTTCAACTCAGAGTGATCGATCGACGACTCCAACTCGAATCGGGAGAAATGCAATACCAACATCATGTAATCTCAAAGATTCAATTGAAGTTGTAGTTCACCCTATGTATTCATTCCTAGTTCTATCTAAATATTTAAGTATTAGCTCAATAATAAGTTAATACGAAATATTTTAACTCAGAGTGATTGATCAACAACTTCAACTCGGGTCGGTAGGAACGCAATACCAATATCATGCAATCGCAAAGACTCAATTAAAGTTGTAGTTCACCCTACGTACTCATCCTTAGTTTTATCTAAATCAATTGCAAATAAATCTGTTGTAACAAACAATTGAGCTGTTGGAAATTTTAAAATAAATATTGATATTTGTTGCAACAGATGGCATATCTGATTTAATTATCAAATAGACATTTGCATCTATTGCAATAGATGACTGAGCTGCTAGAAATTTTCAAACAAATATTTATATCTATTGCAACAAATGACATATCTGATTTAATTATCAAACAAACATTTGCATCTGTTGTGACAGATGACTGAGCTGGTGAAAATTTTCTAACAAATATTTATATCTGTTGCAACAGATGACATATCTATTTGGAAATCTTTATATTTTAATTTTAAAGCAATCTTTTGTTCGAAAGAAGAAGAAGGATAGATAGATAAAGTAGTAAGTACTACTAAAGGCGGTAAAAAATATTTCTTGGATAACTCTAAAATCTCATTGAGTAGTCTAGTCTTGTATTATCAATGTTACCCGTCTTCCTCGTGCCCCTCAAGTTATTAACGAATACTAATGAATATTTAAACCCATGTCTAGAATTATCTGTCCTTCAGCCCTAAATTTATTCATCTCTCATCTTTTTCTTTCTCTTCTCTTTAGGGTTATTACAACTGTCTTTTTTTCTCTTTTATATACTCTTTCTAAAAAAGATTCTTTTGGATCTAAATCGATTTATATCTTACCTCGACTGAAATTACTATTTTGATCCACTTGCTTTTGATATTACAAGTATGGTTCACTATTGTTCTTTCATTCGCGTCTTCTTCTTTGCGAGTTATTTACATTTGTTCTTTTATTTAATTACCCTTTACCCATATCATATTTATTTTAAAAATTTGAAGAAACTTTAAAGTCTTGAATGAATGAACCATTATTTTTATTAAAATATGCAAAAAAAGTCATCTGTTGGGAGAAGTTTAAAAGCCTTGTTGGCAGTACCCTTTTTTGTATATATATTATTTGTTTCTTTATTATTGATTCTATTATTGATGTTGGTGGTGAGTTTGGTGTTGTTGGAACTTGTGGTGTGGTGTTGTTGATGGTGTTGGAACCAATGATGTTGCTTATTTATTGTTGATGTTGTTGTGCTGGTGTTGGAATAAATTGTGTTATTTTTTTTATTGTTGATGTAGTTTCTTTGTTGTTTCTTTATAGTTGATATTGTTATTGATGTTTCAACAGATGGAGCAACTGTTGGAACAAATCAAACCACCAGAAAAGTGGTTTAATGTATTCCAACAGACTCCACATCTATTGCAACAGACTCTACATCTGTTTCAATAGACTCCATATCTATTGAAACAGCCTCCACATCTATTGTAATAGACTCCACATCTATTACAACAGACTCCACATCTGTTGCAATAAACTCAACATCTATTGTAATAGACTCCATATCTGTTGTAACTGACTCCACATCTATTTCAACAGACTCTACTTCTGTTGCAACAGATGTATTATGTTCTTTTTGCTCTTCTCTTATTTGATATCATTTTTTTCCTCTTCTTTATAGATATAAGGAATTAAAAGCTGATCAACTTTTGTCCAACCAACACAAGAGGCTACAGTAAAGATGGGTTCAAAAGAATAAGCTGTTTGTAGATGAAACCACTTCATATGTGGGTGCTATGTATTACTGATAATGTTATCATGAAAACACACATAAAGTATATTGATTTTATGAATGCTATTTTTTATTGATTAGTCATTGATCATTCAAACAAGATATTTGTAATTTTACAGTTAAGTTTGATAGGTTCGAACTGATAAGGCTGAGGGACCATGAATATAGTTTTGATACCCTGTTAAGATTTAATATCAGTTGTTGCTCATGTTTATGTATCAAGCATTGTGAAGGGATCAAGTTTTAGTGGCATTGTAAAAAGATTCAATAACGATTGGACTAACTTATAGGGTGCATTAGACTCTGAGAGGGCCTTCAAAGCCTCCCACTACTTCAACCAAGAATGGAAATCAATATAATTATTGCCCTAGCCTAAATTTATATGGTTGGGTTGCTCGGGGTGATGATTATACGCCATAAGGTGCGGTAGGAGAATACCTGCGAGGGAAAATAAGGGGTTGATGAAAGACTATATCATTTGAGAGCTAATCGAAGAAGACACATAGAATAGCAAGGAACTTCTAGTGAATCTGGCCTATAAAACTGACTTAGAACATGAGAAATCCGAATCAAGTGCAAATATGAAAGTGTATCCAGTAATGAAAAATCTATTTGTTGGCTCTATCAAAGAAAAATAGTACAGATGGGCACTTTGCTAGGGAGCTGCGACTAGGTAGCATGGTCAGAATAATCCTTACACAAAAAATAACAGAACAACAAGAAAGCAGCTTTGTGGGCACCAAGGGTTGAAATGATGTACAGTAAGTCGATAAAACTTGCTTCAAAAATAGCTGAAGTTAAAATAAGAAATCTAAGCGAAGGCAAAAATTTTTGAATTTAAAATTACATCGCATGCCTTCTTGTTTATGGTTCCGATTAGGTCCACTGCTATTGTAACACCCCACATTTTTAGGCTAAACTTTGAACCATCGTTCTTACGTTTGTAGACTATAATCCCATGATTTACTTTTGAATTCATGTGTCATGATATTTATCCTAGTGTGTGAAGTGCTTTCAAAGAGAAAAATGTTCATAGGAATCACTTAGAACAAAGTTGAGCTAAGAGCCTTTGATTCGTCCAAAGTTTTGTATTTGATTCTACAAGGATCTAATTTGAACGTGTATAAATTTTGATGCACATGAAATTTTTCAGCTCAAGACCCATCAAATGGTAGATAATTGAGTTAGTTTTCCAACGATACCAATTTCTCCTTAATCCGACACCCGAGTGAAAAATTATGGCTTTTTACATGAGAGACAGTAAGGGGTCGCGATAGCCCCTCATCGTGAGAGCTGCTTAACCCAACTACAGGCCATAACGCAATGGTGATTTCCATGAAAAAAAGAGGCCAAGGGTCAGTTTAGTCCATTCCCCTTAACCCCAGTCGTCCAAACACTAATTAATACACCCAAAATGGCATTATTTGCCCACTTTTCATTATCAAAACCTCATGTAAACCCTCCTCTTTCCCCAAGATCAATTTCAAGCTTTTTTTCCTCTTAAGAATCCAAGAGTTCAAGTTTTCCAAGTTTGACAATCTTCAATAAATCATCTAATTAAGGTATGTGAGAGTTCATCCATGGGTCCCTTTTCACCCATGGAGCCCAAAAACCCATTTTCAAGTTCAAAGTTATGATCTTTACATGTTAATATAAATTATATTCATGAAACCTCCATGAATTTCGATTATGTATCATGTTTACAAATATTTTTCATTGAAATTGCCTTGATACGTTCGAATGGTGATTTTCTCATATTAAATCCTTAACCCATGTTTTTTATATTAAAATTATGTGATTTTCATGGTTTAGATACTCCCATGTTTTAACTCATGATCCTCATGTGTTTGATTTCAAGTTAAGAGTATATGTGTTTTCAATTGGAATGAGCCAATACATATTTTGAATGTTATAATCTTCATATCAAATCCCTAAGTTGTGAATTGATTCATGTAGCCATGATATTTTCGTATGCTTACTCATTCTCATGCACAAGTTTAGGGTATCCACATGTTTGATCAAATTCCCATATCATGTTCAACCAATTTCAAGATGAATCCCTAAGTTATGAATTTTGCCATGTAACTCTATTGTTCCCCCATGTTTAAAAAAATTCTTATGTTCAAGCTATGATCTTTTCATGTTTTGGTGAAACTCCCATGTCCTATTCCAAGCGAATTTTATGTAAATCCTCCAATTCATGATCTTAGTCCTGTAATGATGCTATACTCCCATGTTTAAGATATTCCCATGTTCAAGTTCATGATTCCCAAGTGTTTGATGAAATCCCCTAATGATTGGGTTTTGAATATTGACTACTTATTATATCCTGAAGATTTAGTATGTCCTATTATTATTATTATTGTTATCGAGTCTTGGGGGTTAAGAATACCCAAAATTTAGCTGTTTACCTAGTTTTCAGTATCTACAGAATAATTTCAGTTATACCATGAGCAATATCATTCGGTCAGTAATATGGTTAGTTGTGAGTCCAATTAATCTTAGCTCAGTCCAGTTTCAGTTCTAGTATCAATTTACACATTAATAATTACCTCAGAATCCGTATGCACTGTTATTTCAGAATACCATGATCTGAGCTTATTAGTTATTACTTATCAGTGCATGCACCAGTTAGTAATCCGTGTTAGTTCTGTTGGGAGTAGGATTTAGCACCGAGAGAATGTAGGAATTGTGATTTCCCCATCAGTTATGTTGAGTCGTTAGTAGCAGTCCCTGTATTTCAAAACTATGTAGCTAGCGTAGGATACGAGGAGTCACCCGTCAATTTAGGCTTAACTACCTCTTAGGGGTCATCGGTCAGTTTAGGATTGATACCTTGGTCCTTCGGGACATCAGTATAGTGGATCCATACAGCCAGTGTTAGTACCCGTGACACGGTAATGACACTCTTCCAACTGAGGTTACAGGTTAGACCACGATTAGCTCAGATTGGGGTATGTCGGTTAGATGATACCTCCCACAGTCTCAGTTAGTAGTCAGTGTATTCTCAGTTCAAGTTTGCTTAACCAAGTGTACAGACTTTCAGTTGTTCGGTTATACAGTTTATAGTCTTTTAGATTTCAGACTTATTTTAGATTACAAATTTATGCTTGGTCTTGCATTCTCATATATTACAGTTTTCACGTATTCATGCTCAGTTATCTCATGTTATTCAGATAGTCCTTACCTCATATGCATAGTACTCCACAATTTCAGTCCAGTTGTTCAAACTAAGTACAATTCAGTCTTATATGACCAGTATTCAGCTATTAGCCATTTAGTGCATCAGATAAGCTTAGTATATTTTTGTCATTCTCCATCACGTAGTTTCAAACCAAGTATTCATACAGTACCCATGTTTTACGATTTTCCCAGCTTCAGTTCTACTTATATTATAAAAATCAAAGTTTTAAGAAACTAAGTGTAGTGATTCACTAGCTTATCAAATTATGTTTTTTACTCGCATTTTAAGATATTTCAACTTTCAGTTTATTTCAGTCTCTTGGTGAGTCTACTTACACCTAGTCATTCGTGTTTTAAGATTATGTATAAAATAAGTTTCACTTATTCCATTCACCCCTGCATACTCAGTATATTCCAGAAGTACTGATCCACATACATGTCTATGTGCTACATTGTCTCATAATGTAGGTACCAGTTATAGCCTATGTATCATGATCAAACAGTTGCAGTTTCCAGCTAGCAAGTGATGAGTTCTCTTATTTTGGGAACTCCAGACAGTTTTATTTCATGTATAGTTCATTTATTTTTCATATGTATTGATTAGTGGTAGTTGGAGGCATGTCCCAACTATCTACAGTCAATATAGTAAAGGCTTCATAGATGTCAATCAGAGTTAGTCATGTAATTTCAGTTTCTTCCTTCAGATTTATCAGATTTTAAAACTTTATCAGTTACATACTATTTAAGATTTTTAGTATGATTATGTTTTCGCACAACAGAACTTGTTATTTAATGTATTATAATTCAGTTGCTTAACAGTATGTCAGTTCATGGGTTAGCTTGGGATCACTTGTGGTTCCAAGTATCGTGTGGTATCCAGTGTGTACTCCTGGGGCGTTATAGCTGTTGACCTGATCGAAACCACAAACAAGATTGAAAGACAGATTAAGTATCATTACTTCCTTAACAATATGCAATATGGATATAATTGATTATGTTTTCTTGCCTTAGCATGTTTTCAATATATCTTGGAGAAGATCAGATGCTTCTTGTAGTATGTGAATCTCAATAATTTTCAAGCTTGCCTCCAGCTTACTTATTCGATACTCAAGCTTATCGTTGCCATCGTTGAGGTCAGTGTACAGTTCTTGGTCTTTTGTGAGCTTGTCGATGAGAAACACTTTCATCAAAGTTGTGGCATTGTAAAAGGCCTTCAGAAGGCTTCCAGAACACTTTCTTCAGAAGGCTTAAATGATACATGATGGGTCGCTATGTTTGTTTAGATCAACGTGTTTATGCACACTCAAGCAATGGTCCCAACGGTTGAACATTATCCTATTGGGACCACTGCTTGAGTATGCATCAACACGTTGACCTAAAACAAATATAGTGACCTTCTATGTATCATTTAAGCCCTCTGAAGAAAGTTTTTTGGAAGCCTTCCAAAGACCTTTTACAATGCCACAACTTTGAAGGAAGTGTTCCTTGTTGGCGAGCTTACAAAAGACCAAGAACTCTATGCTGACCTCAACGACGGCAACGACAGGCTTGAATACCAAATCAACAAGCTAGAGGCAAGATTGAAAATTATCGAGATTCACATAATAAAAAAGCCTTTGATCTTCTCCAAGATATGTTGAAAGCATGCTAAGGAAAGAAAACACAATCAATTATATCCATATTGCATATTGCTGAGAAAGTAATGATACTCAATCTATCTTTCAATCTTGTTTGTGGTTTCGATCAAGTTAATAGCAGTGGACCTAATCGGAACTACAAACAAGAAGGCATGAGATACAATTTAAAATTCAGAAATTGCCGCCTTCGCTTAGATTTCTTATTTTAACTGCAGCTGTTCTTGGAACAAGTTTTCTCGACTTACTGTACATCATTTCAACCCTCGGTGCCCGCAAAGCTACTTTTTTGGTGTTTTGTTATTTTTTATGTAGGTGATTATCCCAACCACGCTTCCTAGTCGCAGCTCCCTAGCAAAGTGTCCATCTATATTACTAGATACACTTTATATTTGCACTTGATTCAAATATCTCATGTTTTAATTCAGTTTTATCGGCCAGGTTCGCTAGAAGTTCCTTGCTACCCTATGTTTCCTCTTCAATTAGCTCTCAGATGATATAGTCTTTCATCAACTCCCCTTTTCTTCGCAGGTATTCTCTTTCGGCTTCTTCTGGCGTATAATCATCTTCTCGAACAAACCTTCTATATAAATTTGGGCCAGGGGAATTTCTATTGGTTTTCCATTCTTGTTTGATGCAGTGCGAGGCTTCGAAGGTCTTCTCAGAGTCCAATGCACACTTAAGTCCAATCACTATTGGATCTCTGTAATGACACTAAATATTGATCCTTTCTCAAAACTTGACACGCATAAACATGAGCAACAACCGTCAGTAATTCGAATAGAGTATCAACACCATCTTCATGGGGCCCTCAGCCTTATCAATTCGAATCTATCAAACTTAACTGTACAATGCAGGATCTTGTTTGAATGATCAGTGCCTAATTGGTTAAAAACTGCATTCACAAAAACCATTGTACTTTGTGTGCGTTGTCCCAATGACCTTATCAATAATACTTAACTCCCACATATGAAAGTGGATCCATCCATCTGCACGCACCTTATTCTTCCTAGCCCATCTATGGCTTAATTTGAATAAACAGATGACTAACCTGTTGCAACAGATGACACATCTGTTTAAATTATCAAACAATTATAGACATCTGTTACGACAAATGATCAATCTATTGCAATATTGGAAAAATCAAATAGATATATCGATTTGTTGCAATAGATTGTCAATATGTTGTAAATTATCAAACAGATGGAATATATTGTGCAACAGATTATCCGTCTGTTAGATTTATTTTAAAGCAATTTTTTTCTTTCTGAAATACAATAAAGATAAAATATTGTATTTAGATCTATTTTTAAATTTACATAAGCTTAAAAAGTCACTAGTTTTATTTAAAAAGAGGTGAACAGTCCTAGCTTTTTTACTATCCTAGCTTTTTTACTAACTCATTCGAATTCAATCCTTTATAAATAGGTCCCTCCTTACTCGTTCATTCTACTCCACTTCTAAATATGGTTGATCCAGATTTGTACAAGGTGATTCATCTTGAGTCCTTGAGGGAACTTGAAAGGCATCATAAACTCCGGAGGGAGTTGGGCGACTTCAGAGCAAGGCTGAAGAGGGCCCTGCTGCTGCCGAATGACGATTGGCCGGTTGAAAATAATACTAATACTAATACTACTAATAATAATGATAATAATAATAGTAGTAATAATAATTATGTTATGTTTTTTCTTTTAGCGTATGCATTTTTGTTTTTTATATCGGATCTACCCAAGGGTATGTTTTTTTTATTGTATATATTTGTATATAATGGATTCAAAAATCTATGTTTGGTCGATTTTGAATTTTTAATTCTTATTTAATATTTAATTATCATTATGTCTATTCCTTATTCTCAAGATGTTGACGGTTGGAGGTAGGGATTGAACGTTTGTGGCAACTAATGAACCATATGTTGCAACTGATGGTTAATCTGATGCGGCAGATGGATCATATGTTGCAACAGGTGGTTATTAATAAAATAGGATTATTGTTATTGAGAGAGTGAAAAATCAAGACTTTTCGATTATTTAATATGAAAAATAGTTCATAAATTAATAATAAGAAAATAAATGATAAATACAATTTATAACCGTAAAAGAACGGTTATTTAATTTTAATAACTGATCATGACTTTTCACCACTTTTATTTTTAAATTATTTTTTAAAAATTATTTATTTATTTATTATATAATAAAAAAGTCACAACATTGGATTAATTAAGGAATATGATGATTGTTAAATAAAAGGTAAACAGTCGTGACTTTTTGTCTCTAACACATTCAATGTTGCTGATGCATCAATTCCCATTTGTTGTGACTGATGAATTAGCTATTAAAAGAAATAAAAAAAAAAGCTCCTAAAATAAATGGTCGATTTGTTGCAACAGATGGTATATCTGTTGCCACAGATGGGTTATCTAATACAACAGATATACAATCTGTTACCACAACTCAATAAAAATGGATATTATTTTACTAAAGAAACGGTTATTGAAAAGGTGTCTTCGATTTTTTAATTGAGAAAAGGTTATTTAAATTTAATAACTAATTAATAATAATAAGCTGAAAAGTCATAACTTGTCACAATAATAAAAAACTCAGAAGCTTGATTTAATTAAGTCATTTCTTTTCACAGAAAACAATAAGGAAATAAATGATAAACACAATTTATAACCATAAAAAAATAATTATTTAATTTGAATAATTGATGTTAATATTAAATAGGCGACAAGTAGTGCGACTTTTCGCCATTTTTATTTTTAAATCTGTTTTTTTGAATTTATATAATAAAAAAGTCACCAAATTTGGATTAATGATATAATGATTATTAAAAAAAAAGAATAGGTTGTCCATTTGTTGCAACAAATGATATATCTGTTGTCACAAATGGGTTATCTGATGCAACAGATATAGAATCTGCTGTCACAACTCAATAAAAATGGTTATTGCAAAAAAATAATTAATAATAATAAGCTGAAAAGTCATGGCTTATCACAATATTCAAAAAGTCAGCCAATCAGCAGCTTGATTGGATTAAGTCATAACTTTTCACAGTAATTAAAATAGGTAATTAATAAATGGAGGTGGACAGTCACTCCTTTTTCCCTAACTCATTCAAATTCAGTCCTCTATAAATAAGTTTCTCCTTACTCACCCGTTCATTCTACTATACTCTATTAATTTCTTGCATCTTGTCTTTCATATTACACCTTCAACCACTTTCTCTTCCCTGACTCAGGTAAATTTTTTTCTTGCTTTGTGTGTAAATATACCCAATTTGTAGTATACGTTGTATTACATTCAGATTCTTTTGTTTACTTTTGTTTTTACGTTTTTTGTCTATTCATATGTGTTCTAGATATGACTGATCTAGTGTGGGACGTTGCTTTTCTGCAAGATGCTCTGAATGAACTTCGAAGGCAGGTTCATGACCTGCAGTGAGAGTTGGGAGCAGTGAGAGTAAGGATGTTTTGGGAAATTCGCAAGTTGAGGAGGGCCCTGCTGCTGCCAGTTAAAGATTGGCCGGCTTGCAATAATAATAATAATAATAATAATAATTAGATTATTTTTTTCTTTTATCCTATGTATTTTTATTTGTTTTTGTTTAATAAAAAAAATTATGTTTGATCGCCTTTGACGTTTTAATACTTATTTAATTTTCATTAAGTCTTTCTTCTTCTCATCAAGCATGTCGACGATTAAGGAATAATTTGAATCCAGTTGCAATAAATAATCTGTTATCCGTTGTAACAGATAGGTTATCTGTTGCAACATCAGTTACAACAGATAGATTATCTGTTGCAACAGATAGATTATCTGTTACACAGATGGTTTAATTGAGAAAAAAAATATTTAAATTTAAGAACTAATTAATAATAACAATCTAAAAAGTCGCGACTTATCACAATAATCATAAAGTCTGTCAGCAACTTTGATTTAATTAAGTCATTAACTTTTCACAATAATAAAAAAGTCACCAGTTTGAATATAATTAATAAATGAAGGTGAACAGTCGCGCTTTTGTGCCTAACTCATTCAAATTCGATTCTCTATATATAGGTCCCTCCTTACTCGTTCGTTCTACTACACTCTATTTATTTCTTGCATCTTGTCTTTCATATTACACCTTTAACCACTTTTTTTCAAAGATCGGATACCTTTTCCCTGACTTAGGTAAGTTTTTTTTGTACTTTTTATATGAATATAACCAATTGGTAGTATACGTTGTATTACATTTGAATATTTTTTTTTACTTTTATTTTAACTCTTTTTGTCAATCCATGCCTATTCTAGATATGACTGATCTAGTTTGGGATATTGCTATTCTGCAAGACACCGTGTGAGAACTTCAGAGGCAGGTTAATAACCTGCAGTAAGAGTTAGCCGCTGTGAGAGCAAGGATGGTCCGGGAGATTCGCTGGCTGAGTAGGGCTCTACTGTTGCCGGTTCAAGATTGGTCGGCTGGCAATAATAATAATAATAATAATTAGATTTTTTTTCTTTTAGTCTATGTATTTTTATTTATTTTTGTTTAATAAAAAAATTATGTTTGATCGACTTTGACGTTTTAATTCATATTTAATTTTTCATTCTGTCTATTATTTTCTCAACAAACATGTCGACGATTGAACTTAAGGAATAATTTTGAATCCAGTAGCAATAACAAGAGTTGAAACATATTGGTTATCTGTTGGGTTTGTGGCAGGAGTTGATTTGTGTTGTTCCAAACAGATTATTCATCTGTTGCAACAGATAACTCTTCTGTTGCAACAAATAATCAATCTGATGCAACAGATAATAAGTCTATTGCAACAGATAACTAGTCTGTTGCAACAGATAACTCTTCTGTTGCAACAAAGTATCCATCTGTTCGATTTATGGGCACTATAGAACCATAAACGTAAATCCAACATATAAGTCTTTCGCTGCAATAGATTACTTATATGAAGCAACAAATTAGTGATTTATTTAAATTGTGGGCTCTTTTGTTGAATTTATGATCGGGTTCTATTCATTGTTGAAAAACAGTAGTAGTTGTGTACCCAGATAACAAATTCGACTAAAAATTAAAATTTTACTTACCAAAGTTACCTATGAAGTAATATCAAAGTGGAAAGTGATGTATGATACAAAATTTCACCTAAAAAATTAGTCAAGTAGCAACAGTAATGGTAAAAATAACAAGAATGGTTGACAAAAAAAAATGAAGACGATAATGAATAGAAGATGATGATAATGAAGTAGAAGATGATGAATAAAGCAGTAACAACAATGAACAATAAAAATCGTAAAGAGAGAAAAAACAATAACAGATGAGAAGAGAGAAATACGTCTTTTTTCCCTCAATTTCTTTTATATTAATTAAAATTTAGATCAAAGTATAAATTTAAAAATTTATAAATTATTTTCAACTTTCCAAACTTTGTTAATTCATAATAAAATAATTATCACCTACCGAGCGCGTACACCTCATTTTCAAATTTTTTTTTGTGGCTGTTAGCTCAGAGCCAGTGTTACCATCAAAGATGATAATAACGAGCCAAAAACACAAACTTACCAGGCTAGATTTTACTTTCTCCCCAAATTCCCTCTTCTTTATCCCTTCAAAAATCTCCACCGGCGACGACGACTTCTGCTGGAGGAGCGGTGGTAATGGCAGTAAGGGTAATTTTAGAACGATGAAGGGCGATTCGAAGCTAAATTTAAGAAATTTCCTAGCTTTTTCCGTCTCCAGCGGCTTGAAATTTATCAGAAGTGAAGAAGAAAAGTGAGTAACGGCTATTGACTGATGTTTTTGCAATGGAAAGTCAACAACTACTACCAACTACTACCACATAAATCCCACAAATAAGGTTTGGGAGGGTAAAGTGTATGCAGACTAACCATTACCTCGGGAGTTAGAGAGGCCCTTTTGCAATGGAAAGTCAACAACAACCACAAATAAGGTAAATAAGGCTTGGGGTGGGTGAAGTGTATGCAGACCTTATCACTACCTCGAGGCGGTAGAGAGGCCTTTTTGCAATGGAAAGTCACTTTGATGAAATCAGCGCCGTAAAGGAACTCTGTCAACAACACGAAAGCCGTATACAAATCCTACACAATGCTCAATTGGAACTCCTCTCTTCTCTACAAACTGTGGTACCCACCCCTCAGCCTCTCTCTTAAAACCATTTCCATCTTCAACGACAAGCCCTTAGCCCTCTACTCGTCATCCCGAAGGTTAAACATGCTTTTTTGGATGTTCTAGAAGTATTGTTGTTGATGTGTGTGGAAGGCCACTGTTGGTTGTGAGGGCGATGGTTGTGGTGTGTTTGTTGGGCACTCCTGCTATTGATTCGTAGACGTTGTTGAGGAAGTTGGATAATGATCAGTTGGAGGATGTGGAGAAGGTGGCCATTAGGGAGCTTGGAGGGGAGTCGGGGGATAATAGCGGTGGAAATGGCGTTGAAATCGATGGCGGAGGATAATGGTTGTGTTGAATTGGGGAATTTTGTGGTTAGTGGAAATCTAGGATTATGGTGTTGAATATTGATAGGACCAGGTTATTGACAGAATTGCCGGAGAGTAACCCTAATTTACTCGTCGTCTCGATGGTTAAACGTGTTGTTTCGGAACTTTCCAGAATTATTGTTAGTGAAAAGGAGAAGATGGTAATTGATGAGAGTGGGGGCCGTTGTCGGTTGTGAGTGGTTGCGGTGTGTTTGTTGGAGAGAGTTCCGTTTACCTGCTATTGATTCGTTGATGTTGTTGAGGAAGTTGGAGAATGATCAGTTGGAGGATGTGGAGAAGGTGGCAATTAGGGAACTTGGAAGGTACTTAAGGGCGATAGCAGCGGTGGAAATGACGTTGAAATTGATGGCGGAGGATAAGGGTTGTGTTGAATTGGAGAATTTTGTGGTTATTGGGAAATCTAAGATTAAGGTGCTGAGTATTTATAGGACTAGGTTGTTGAAAGAATTTCTGGAGAGTAAGCAGAACGAGGGGAGTGTTAGTGTGAAAGAGAAGATGGTAATTGTTGATGAGTGTGGTGGGCCTTTGTTTGTTAGGGCGATGGTAGTGGTGTGTTTGTTGGAGAGGGTGCTGTTTACTGCTATTGATTCGTCGATGTCATTGAGGAAGTTGGAGAATGATCCATTGGAGGATACAAAGAAGGTAGCCACTAGCGAGCTTGGAGGGGTGTTAGGGGCGCTAGTAGCGGTGGAAATGGCGTTGAAATCGGCGGTGGAGGATAATGGTTGTGTTGAATTGGAGAATTTTGTGGTTAGTGGAAAATCTAGGATTATGGTGTTGAATCTTGATGGGACTAGGTTGTTGAAAGAATTGCCTGAGAGTAAGAAGAATGAGGGGAGTGTTAGTGGAGGAAATCGGGGTAATAATTAGGAAATGGTGAAAAGAGGAAGTTATAATGGAGGAGTAGTTTTTGGAATGGGAAGGGCAATGAGTGAAATGTGGGAGTACTCACATATGCAGGGGATGACAGGTATATTTCATGGGAATATCGGCAGTCCGATAGGTGGGCATAGAGGAATGGTGGGTATGATAGAGATGCTGAGAGGTGTTAGTGTTCCTCCTCCGATGTCTAGACCACCAATGGGGCCAAATGGGCCTGTAGGAGGAGGAAATTATATTGCTTTCAAGCCTAGGACAGAAGAAGATGAGATGAAGGATTTAGAGAATATGCTGACGGAGAAAAGTTGTCGGGAAATGCAGAAATCGAAAACTGGAGAGGATTTATTGGACCTTATTCATCAGCCCAGTGCGAAGGAATGTGCTGTTGCTGCAAGGGTATTGGACATTCCCACTTTTTTTAAATTCATCCATCACACCTTTGTGTTTCCCATTTCAGAAACTTTCTGTTTGATAATTTCTATAGATATAAATTTCTCGCAGACATAAGGAATTGATTAACTTTTGCATTCCTTGGTATAATGCATTATGGAAATAAGTGAAACTTTTGAAGTCACAGCTATTTCATATTTCTACTTGGATTGCGGTGTGCCAAATTTGTTTCTTCTTCTCTCTAACTTTGTTATTATATTTTGCATTTTAGTTGAAAGGGGGTCCTCTTATCCTTATTGATTGAGTTTCCTATGTTGTTCTGCTACACGTGTTTTCTTGTCTCTTTTTTCTTTGTTAAAGCTTTTGTAGTGCATTATCTCATATTAATTGACGCGTTTTAAATTTGAATTACCTGCGTTGTTCTGCTGCACGTGTTTTCTTGTTTCCTTGCTAAAGCTTTTGTAGTGCATTATCTCATATAACGGAAAGGATATATGTGGACCTAAACTCAAATAAGAGATATATTTAAATTATTTTTGATAATACATGAATATATTTGTCTCTTTTCCATATAAAAGTTTCTCCATTAAAATAGATCTACTTCCTCCTAACCTCCTCATATCCTATTTGTGACCTTACACTGCACTATATTGTTGAATTGTTGTATACTCCCTCTATTTTAGTTTGTTTGGCCTACTTTCCATTTTAGTCCGGTTAAAAAAGAATTACCCTTTCCTATTTTAGCAACTCTTTAATTGCGACTTTCCATGTGACATGTTTAAGACCACTAGACTATGGACATTTTTGGTACATTTGACATATCTTTAATTTAAAACCAAAAAATTTAAAAGTTTCTTTGCTTTCTTAAACTTTGTGCCAAGTCAACATATGCCAAACAAATTGAAACGGATGGAGTGATTTTTTTTTTTTTAAAAAATCAAAATCTGTTTAGTAATCAGCAAAGTTGGATGAGGAGCAGTATCATTTCCTGATTTTCCGTCTTTCGTTCAACACAAAGAAACCCTCACTCACGCCCTTCTCCACTAATAAACCTCGCAATCTGAAGCGAAAATTGAAGAAAACTACCAACAATGGAAAGTCACTCTGACAGCACCGACGAAATCGCTGCCGTGAAGGAGCTGCGGCAACAACACGAAACCCGTATACAAACCCTACGCAATCATCAATTGGAACTCATTGCCTCTCTCCAAACCAAAGTTCCCGACATCGTCTCTTCACTCAACCTCTCTCTCAAGACCATTTCAACCTTCAGTGGCAAACCCTTTACCCCTTTACCCAACCCCCTCCCTTACGCCCCTAACCATAACCCTAATTTACCCGTCCCCAAGATCAAACGTGTTTCAGAACTTTCTAGAAGTGTTAGTGAGAAGGAGAAGATGGTGATTGATGAATGTGGGGAATCGCTGTCGGTTGTAAAGGCGATGGTTGCTGTGTGTTTATTAGAGAGAGTACCGTTTACTGCTATTGATTCATCTGCTTTGTTGAGGAAGTTGGAGAATGATCAGTCACATACGGCTGCTGAGAAGGCTGCGATTAGGGAGCTTGGAGGGGACGCGGGGGCGATTATGGCAGTGGAAATGGCATTGAAATCGATGGCGGAGGATAATGGCTGTGTAGAATTGGAGAATTTTGTGGTTAGGGGGAAATCTACGATTATGTTGTTGAATATTGATAGGACTAGGTTATTGGAAGAATTTCCGGAAAGTAAGCAGAATGAGGGAAGTGTTAGTGGAGGAAATAGGAGTAATCAGGAAATGGTGAAAAGAGGGAGTGATAATAGAAGATTATTTGGAATGGGAAGGGCAATGACTGAAATGTGGCAGCATCCACATATGCAGGGAATGGCTGCTATGTTTCCCGGGAATATGGGCAGACCGAGAGGTAGGCATAGAGGAACAGTAGATATGCTGGGGATACCAAGAGGTGTTGGTATTCCTCCTCCGATGCCTAGACCGTCAATGGGGCCAAATGGCCATGTAGGAGGAGGAAATTCTATTGCTTTGAAGCCTAGGACTGAAGAAGATGAGATGAATGATTTAGAGAATATGTTAAATAAGAAAAGTTTTAGGGAAATGCAAAAAACGAAAACTGGAGAGGAGTTGTTGGACCTTATTTATCGTCCCACTGCGAAGGAATCTGCTGTCGCTGCAAAGGTATTGGACAATTCCAATTCTTTTTAAACTCATCCATCACAGCTTTCTGTTTCCCATTTCAAAAACTTCCTATTTGATAATTTCTATAGATATAAATTTCTCGCAGATATTTGATTAATTTTTTCATTCCTTGGTATAATGTATTACAGAAATAATTGAAACTTGCTTAAGTCACAACACTTTCATATACTTGAATTGCAGTGTGTCAAATTTGGTTCTTCTTCTTTCTAACATTGTCATTTTTGCATTTTAGTTGAAATGGGTCCTTTTTCCTTATTGTTTGAATTTTCTTTGTTGTTCTGCTGCACATGTTTTCTTGTCTCTTTCCAAAATATTTTGTTGTGCAGTATCTCATATTAATTGCTGCCTTTTTATTTAAATTGTATTTCAGTTCAAAAGCAAAGGTGGTTCCCAGGTGAAAGAATATTGTTCAGCTTTAACAAAGGAAGATTGTCGATGCCAATCTCGTTCCTACATTGCTTGTGATAAGGTTAGACCAAGACGTTTTAGGTGTCAATGCTTTAAATATCTTATTGAAGCTTTTAAATTGTTACCATTTGTTTTGAACATAGAATGGTACTCTGAGCCATTAATGAATATTTAGATGGTGTCGAACACCGTGTTATTGTAACTCATTGCGTTGTCGATTTAAAGTGATGAGAATGTAGGAGCCGTTGCTTCGTGGGCCAATCTAGGCGTTTCTGTTTGGTGTGCGCTTCGAAGAGTGACACATAAAGTAAACAACGATAAAGAGTTGATTCTTTGATTCTTGAGAAGAAGAAGAACAAAAGGATACTAGAACCAAAAATATTCAACATGTATTATTCATTCACATCTTAGAAAATCACAACAACAACAACAAACCCAGTGTATTCCCACCTAGTGGGGTCTGGGGGGGTAAGATGTACGCAGTCCATACCTCTACCTCTGATGAAGTAGAAAGGCTGTTTCCGATAGACCCCCGGCTCAAGGCACGAGATACCACACAAACACATAGTAAAGCACAGAAGCAGATTACATAACATAAATACGGCACCCATAAGTAATATAAAACAGAGGAAAGCAGAGGAAAGCACACAGATTCGTGATAAAACATGGAACACGGAATCATAGCAGGAATAAAAGCCCCACCAAGTAATTCCCTACACTAGCGACCCAAACTGGCCCTAATCTTCTGCCGAAATTCGCGCCCTCCAGACCTTCCTATCTAGGGTCATGTCCTCGGTGAGCTGTAACTGTTCCATGTCCCGCCTAATCACCTCACCCCAGTACTTCTTCGGCCTACCCCTACCCCGCCTAAAACCATCCAACGCTAGACTCTCACACCTACGGACCGGGGCATCCATGCCCCCCCTCTTCACGTGTCCGAACCATCTCAATCGTGCTTCCCGCATCTTGCACTCCACTGAAGTCACACCAACCTTCTCCCGAATAGTCTCATTCCGAACTTTATCCCCTCTAGTCAGTCCACACATCCAGCGCAACATCCGCATTTCTGCCACCTTCATTTTTTGGATGTGGGAGTTCTTAACTGGCCAACACTCCGCTCCATACAACAAGGCCGGACGAACTACCACCCTGTAGAATTTGCCTTTAAGCTTGAGCGGCACCTTCTTATCACACAACACCCCCGACGCGAGTTTCCACTTCATCCATCCCGCCCCAATACGGTGCGAGACATCCTCGTCAATCTCACCGTTACTCTGGATCACGGACCCAAGATACTTGAACTTATCCCTCTTACATACCTCCTGTGCTTCCAACTTCACTACTACCTCATTCTCCCGCCTCACGTCACTAAACTTGCATTCCACATACTCTGTCTTGGTTCTGCTCACCCTGAACCCTTTAGACTCAAGAGTTTGCCTCCACACCTCTAATTTGTCATTCACACCCCCTTGAGTCTCATCTATCAGAACTACATCGTCTGCAAAAAGCATACACCACGGCACCTCCCCTTGAATGCGCCGCGTCAACACATCCATCACCAACGCAAACAAAAAGGGACTCAGAGTAGATCCCTGATGCAATCCTGTCAGGACAGTGAAATGCTCTGAGTCTCCTCCCGCCGTCCTCACCTGGGTTTTCGCTCCATCGTACATATCCTTAATTACTCTGGTATATGCCAGCGGTACTCCACTCACCTCCAAGCATCTCCAAAGCACCTCCCTGGGGACTTTGTCGTATGCCTTCTCCAGGTCGATAAACACCATGTGCAGATCCTTCTTCCTCTCCCTATACTGCTCCACCAACCGCCGCACCAGGTGGATTGCCTCCGTCGTCGAGCGGCCGGGCATAAATCCGAACTGGTTTTCCGAAATAGACACTATCCGTCTCAGCCTCACCTCGATCACTCTCTCCCAGATCTTCATAGAGTGACTCAATAACTTAATCCCCCTATAGTTATTGCAACTCTGAATGTCTCCCTTATTCTTATAGAGAGGGACCATGGTACTCCACCTCCACGCCTCGGGCATCTTTGCCGTCCTGAAGATTTCATTAAACAATCCAGTCAACCACCTTACACCAGCCACTCCAACGAACTTCCAAAACTCCACCGGTATCTCATCCGGCCCCGTCGCCCTACCCCTTCGCATCCTGCGGACAGCCTGTCTAACCTCTTCTACCTTAAAACGTCTACAATAGCTAAAATCCCGACACTCCTCTGAGTGCTCCAGTTCCCCTAACACAATAGCTCTATCCCCTTCGTCATTCAAGAGTCTATGAAAATACGACTGCCATCTCTTCTTAATGTGGCCGTCCTCCACCAACACTCTACCGTCCTCCCCCTTAATGCACCTCACCTGCTCGAGGTCACGACCCTTCCTCTCCCTAGCCTTAGCGAGTCTAAACAACTTTTTCTCCCCTCCTTTCTCCTATAACCCTGCATACAAGCTCTCAAAAGCGGCCGTCTTAGCTGCCGTGATTGCTGACTTCGCCTCCTTCCTCGCTAGCTTGTACTCTTTCTTGTTTACCCGCTTCTCCTCTTTGTCCTTACTTTCCACCAACTTAGCATACGCCCCTTTCTTGGTCCCCACTTTCTTCTCCACCTCTTCATTCCACCACCAATCCCCCCGATGGTGCCCGGCCCGGCCCCTAGAAACACCCAACACCTCACTTGCATTCTCCCTGATGCACCTTGCCGCCCTGTCCCACATACTATCCACGTCCCCCCTACACTCCCACACCCCCATTCCCGCCAACCTCTCCCTTATCTCCCATGCATTCACTGGCGTCAGGCCGCCCCACTTAATTCTCGGTCTACACTCCTTAGTCCTCCTCTTTCTATTCTTCTTTATACCCAAATCCATAAGCAAGAGCCTATGCTGGGTCGAAAGATTCTCACTCGGGATGACTTTACAGTCCTTACACAACGCCCTATCCCCTTTCCTAAGCAACAAAAAGTCAATCTGAGTCCTGGCTACCGCGCTTCGAAAGGTGATCAGGTGCTCGTCCTTCTTCGGGAAGCCCGAGTTCACCACCACCAGCCCAAAGGCCCTCGCAAACTCCAGTAGGGTCGCCCCCTCTTCATTTCTCTCCCCAAAACCAAAACCACCATGCACGTCACCGAAGCCTCCCGGTAGCGCCCCGATGTGCCCGTTGAAATTCCCTGCTACAACAATCTTCTCCGAACTAGGCACGCCTCTCACCACCTTCTCCAAAGCCTCCCAAAACCGCATCTTCTCCTCCCCCTCCGATCCCACTTGCGGCGCATAAGCACTACACACGTTCAGGGTAAACCCCCGAATGACCAACTTAATAGTCATCAACCTATCGTTGATCCTCTTTACCTCCACTACCTGACCTCTAAGCTCTTCATCTACTAAGATGCCAACTCCATTCCTACGCCTGTCGCTCCCAGAGTACCACAGCTTGTAACCATCCACATCACTAGCCTTAGACCCTACCCACTTGGTCTCTTGGACACACGCAATATTGATCCTCCTCTTCCTAAGAATCTTCACAAGCTCTATGGACTTACCCTGAAGGGTCCCTATATTCCAAGACCCAACCCTCAGCCTACCGTCACGCCCTCCACTACCCCCCCGCGGCAAAACCTTGGCCCCCCTCCCACTCCCGCCCTCTCCTCATCCCCCGCCCCCACCACGGCCCCACTCCCCAACCCCCTCGGACATGACCCTATCCACCCATTACCGCCCACAGCCACAACTACACGAAAGTATAGGAAAATATACAGATATACACGGTGGTAGTATCAAAGCAGCAGCAAGGAAATACAAGGCTCACACAAATTCAAAGGAATACTCCCGAAACAAAACTATACTCAATTAGGGGGCAAACACCACCGGACTCAACACCCACCGCCCCAAATACAGGTTCCCAGCCAATACCCAATCCCAAGCAGTGGATGAAACGATCACAGCAACAACAGACAACAGACAATGTCCACAAATTCCACGCAAGTCAAGGTACAGGGGCTACTACTAGCATAATACTAAGAATGGAATATGAAATAATGAAATAAAATGGAATATGAAATAACGAAAATAACAAAGGTTAGAAGTCACCGGATTACGCTTGGAGCTGCGGCTGCTGGAGACGGAGCGGCGGGTGGCGGCTGGCTGGCTGAAGGCCGAGGTGGGGGGGAGGGCTGGTGTACCCCGCTGGGAAGGGTACTGACAGGACAGGTAAGGGTGGGGGGGTGGGGGGGTATGCACAGCGGGGACCCTGAACCCGGAGGGTCGGCGCCGGAGGGTGGCGGGGAGCGGCGAAGGGGGTCGGCGCCGGGGACCCGAGGTCGGGGCCGGCGGTCGGATCGGGTCGGCGCCGAAGGTCAGCGACGGCGCGGGGACCGGGGACCGGTGCGAGAGAGAGGGAGAGAGGGTAAGGAGAGAGAGAGAGAGCCGTTAGGGCGGCGCCGGGGGCCGGAGGTCGGGCCCGGAGGTCAGGTCGGGTTGGCGCCGGCGACGGGGGCCGGTGACCGGTGCGAGCGAGAGAGAGGGTAGGGAGGAAGAGAGAGAGCCGTTAGTTGTTACGATACTAAATAAACCCTATTCTATCTCAACTAACTAACTAAATTTCAGAAATAAAATACTAAATTAAAAAGAAAGAATAACAGTAAATATTTCAATATTTCAACACTCCTCCTCGAGATGTTTGCTGGTAACTCCAAGTTGTCCACAAAGAGTTTCAAATCTGAACTTGGGAAGAGCTTTGGTAAACATATCAACGAGTTGATCCTCAGAAACAAGCTTGATTTCCTTATTTTTCTCAGCTTCTCTAATGGTATGAAACTTGATGAGGATATGCTTTGTTTTACTATGTTGCACTGGATTTTTTGCAATTGCAATTGTTGAGGTGTTATCACACTTGATCTTAGTTATATTCCATTTCAAGATCCTTCAGAATTTTCCGCAACCAAATAGCTTGATTTGTTGTTGTAGATATTGCTACATACTCTGCCTCTGCAGTGGATCACACCACTATTTCTTACTTCGTTGAATTCCAAGAAAACACACCAGAATCCAAGGAAAAAGCATGGCCCGTAGTGCTCTTCGTATCACCAATATGCCCGTCCTAATCACGATTGACAAAGCCAAACGAAACACCTTCTTCAACTGGTCTAAACCATATCCCAAATTGTACTGTACCTTTTAAGTATCTAAGCACTCTTTTCGCAACAACAAAATGAATGTTACTGGGACTTCGCATAAAATCTTGAGAGCAAACTAGCAGCATACACTAAATAAGACTTTGAAGCCGTCAAGTACAAGAGACTTCCAATCAAACTTCTGTAAAATGAAGCATCACACTTTTCGGCTCCGTCTTCCTTTGAAAATTTTGTATTCAAAACCGATGGTGGAGGAATTGGTTTGCAATTTTGCTTTCTGAATTTTTTCAGAATCTCCAAAGCATATTTTTGCTGATTGGGAAAAATTCTAGCCTCTGATTGGTATACTTTCAGCCCTAAAAAATACTTCAATCTCTTCCAATTTTGAAATTTCAAATTGTTTCTCCATTTTCACTTTTAACTTCTGCAACTCTTGCTCATCACTGCGTGTAACAAGCAAATTGTCTAACATATAAAGAAACAATTAATGAGCCATTATTATGGAGCGTCGTCACATAAAGTGTAACATCATTGTCAATTTTCTGGAAACCTTGGTTGCACAATTGAGAATTGACCCTGCTGTACCAAGCCCTTGGAGCCTGCGTCAACCCATTTAAAGCTTTTAAAGCTTAACACCTTACCTTCACTTCTTTGAACCACAACCTTTTGGCTGAGCTACATAAATTTCCTCTCTAGAAAACCATTCAAGAAGGCAGACTTGACATCTAAATGGCAAATTTTCCACTTCATCTGTGCTGCCAGTGCAATCAAAATTCTGATGGTATCCATCCTTGCAATAGGTGAAAAAGTATTCGAATAATCAACTCCAGGTTATTGAGAATAATCTTTAACGACCAAGCTTGCTTTGTGCTTGTTGATAGATCCATCCGTTTTCAGTTTCACTCTGGACGCCCATTTAACTCCAATGACTTGCTTATTTTCAGATTTGTGAACAAGTTTCCATGTCTCGTTCTTTTCAATCATGGCTATTTCCTCGTCATCGCTTGCTTCCATTCTTCAACCCTGCTGGCAGCGTGAAAGTTTGAAGGTTCCAAACAAGATTACATCTTTCATAAATTTCAGGCAGAGGTCTGGTGCCTCTAACAACAAAATGTTCATCATTCTCTGCTTTCAAGTCTTCCCTAGAATCTTGAAAAGTAGGTTCAACAACCATCATTCTGACTTGAGAGATATTCCAATCCCAATAAGCATCTTCACATCTTGACTTGCAAAAAATTTCCCAGATTCAATATTGTAAATTCTATAGCTCTTAGAGATAGAGCTATTCATCAAGCGTAATTTGTTTACAGTTGGTACATGAGTGTAACAGAAGGAATCAAACACCTTTAGATGCCTAATTGATGGTTTATGCCATTCCAAGCTTCAACTGGTGTCATCACATCCACGACCCTTGTTGGCAGTAAGTAAATTGATGTGTGTACCACCTCCACCCAAAAAGGCTGTGGCAATTTTTTCTCAAAAATCATACACCTAGCCATCTCAAGAGCGGACTAATTTTTCCTTTTAGAAACTTTATTTTTCTGGGTGAGTAAGCGATTGTAAGTTGATGCTCAATTCCCATATCATCACAAAACAAATGAAATTCACTTGAAATATACTCCTTCCCATTTAGGTTCCAACCTTTAATATAAAAAAGTTCTCGGTGGGAGCGCTCCCCTCTTTAATTGACCTTACAATACCGTAAATTCAAATAATTAGAGCTCTGAATATCAAATAAGAAATCATATGGATTGAAAATATTGTTGTAAAATTATATTGAATATGTTATTATTGTACG
>NC_061119.1:40195126-40198034 GCF_002878395.1 Capsicum annuum
TACAAACCTAACAATACATAAAATGTATGAGTTGTGAAAGAAAAATTCTTTTATTACTATCAATAAAGAGAAAAAACTTTTAGACTTCTTCCATAAATTTTATATCATGAAATCAATTTAGAATTGTTAGAAATTTTTGGCATTTTTCAATAAGCTTTAATACTCTTAAATGTATTTTTCTTTTAATAGAGCAATGAATGATAACATTTATAGAATAAATGATAGAGTGACTTAGTTTTCTTTATACACAAAATTATTTAAAATAGAAGAAAACTTAATTAATGTCCAAAAAAATCATAAAAAAAATAAATAACTTTGGAGGCATCTAATGCATGCCACATAGGATTGGTTATTGATCTCCTTTATATATATACTAGTGAATGTATTTGCGCAATTATAAAATATATTAGTAAATTTTTAAAATGACAGTTTATAAATTTAGTTGAGAAAAAAAAGATTTTTCACAAATATGTATTAATGAAATAACAAATATAAGTAAAGTTTAATTATATTCAATTTTCATGGTACAATTTTGTGCTCCAAACACTCTACATCTTAAAACTATATGCTTTAATTTTTCATTAAATAATCCAATTTAATCCTTGATACACAATACATCGAAAGGTAGTTGCATAATTAAAATTAGATATTGTTAGACAAATAGCAAAATACTATATAAAAACAAAGTAATCCATAAGTTATTCTACATACTGATGAAACTAATCAAATTGTTCATGCAAAAAAAAAAAAAAAAAATAAATTTACACTCCATAAACATAGTAATTAACTCTTCAAAAGTAACTCTACTAAACTCGACGAAAAAACTATCTAACTTATATGCAAGCTTAGAATATGTAGCAACTTTGTGTTACAATCCTTATATAATTAATTTTTGTGTCTTCGCGGGTATAGATAATTATTTTGCTACCCGCACCTTGTTATCTTTGTTACTTGATTGGATTGGAGACATACATAAGAAGATCGAGATAGACTTGAAACATGACACTTGGTATACCCCCTTTAGTTTTTTTTCCACCATAACTTGAGACTCTATTTAATTTGATGCACAATAAGAAGGTCGTCCAAATTAGAAAGAAAAATCAGTGGAACAAAGTAAGATAGTTGTGTAATTTCTGATTTACAAAGGAAATTGACAGTTGAAATAGTAACGATGAGTACCCTAGTAAAAAAATAATACATATTTTATGTAACTTTCAGTATGAAAACTTCTTCGTATAAACAGGTTCATCCAATGACCAGCCACATTTCTCCCTTCTCTTGCCATGCATGTGATGGATCAGATAACCAATAAAGCGGGGAACGTTCCAATCCATAACTTGCTTCTTATATTTTATATAGTTTGCTTGCACATATTCCTTACCATATTGTAGTAGGAATGAAGCATTATTGTTGCCAATCGTACTGTTATTGGTTGCAACTGAAATTTGAGCCACATAAAGAACCAGAAGAACCATATGAAGCACCGTGAGAATAATTAGGGTGTTGTAGTTTTTGCATACAATTGTATGCTAAACAATTCATACAATTGAGAGTTATAAACATAAAAATTTTGGGGGTTATAAAATTTAAGATATGTGATTAAGAGCAAATGTTATGAAAATGAAAAGGTGTGATTAAAAGTAGATGTTATAAAAGTACGAGGAGCTAATTTTAAAATAATATTAATTGAGAAAATTGAAAATAAAAACTCAAAAGAAGAAGAGAAAAGAAAAATATGAATGAAGGCCATTGAAAGGTGTCACATTACCTCCCCTATAATCTTCTTTTATAGTATTATATATAGATATCACCAATTGAGCTGGTAAGTAGGGCATTTGTTCAAAAAGCATTTCTCAATCTAATATAAGTATGTGAACCGTCTAGAATCCATATTAATTTTCATATTAATACCTAAATTTGCCAAGGAAATAGTATATATGTTGTACATCACATTATTACAATTTATGTTATAGGACCACATCTCAAATTGAGACTAATGTGTCTGTTGAGACGTTTTTTGAGTTGTATTTTATACTTTGCTGCTTGAACTGTATTTCCTTCTTATATATCGTTAATTTAAAAATATATGCTCTACAAAGTGAAACTACCTTTATTAATATGTACTATAATCTAAATTTCCTTTTAATCAAGCCCTAAATAACTAAAATAAATCAAAGCACATTACTTGTATTATGAGGACTACGACTTGCTTTTACATATAATTGTGCCATTATTCTAAAAGAATTCAATGACAGACCTATTTATTAGTTAAGGAAGAATCAAGCAAGACAGTCAAATGACTTTTCTTTTCTAAAATTGTCACCCTCTTGTATTTTATTTGACTATTAAAGTAGATAAAATATTAAAGTTAATTAATTTCTAACTACTATATATACTTATAATGTTTTGGCTTCCTATTGCAACTTGTATGTTCTAAAAAGTGAAACTATTCTTGTTAACTTTTAGTATGTATTAACGTTAATTTTCTAGTTTTAATCAAATTTTAAATAGTTAAATGAAGCAAATGGTATTTGTACAAATGAAGCCCTTAATTTTTTTGATGGACCATAATTTTTGGTTTAATTGCCATTGGTGTGGAAAAAATAGATACAATCAAATCTCACTACAGTGATACCTTGATTTCTTATGATAACTTGTGTCACGATCCAAGACAAGACCCTGGATGTAAAAGGCACCCGAACCATCACTGGCCCAAAAAAATCACTTAACTTACATCATGAGCATTCATTCAATACGTGCAAAATGAAAACATTTAGCAGAGCATGAGTGTAGTTGCGAAAATGAAAGTTCTTTTATAAATATGAAAGTTTTTATATAATAATTTAGGAGAATACCAAATATGACGAAATAAGATCCAAAGCATTAAAAAAGACACAATATAGGTCTA
>NC_061119.1:40201034-40230711 GCF_002878395.1 Capsicum annuum
TAGTGAGAAGAAGCCCGTGCAAAGCACGGGCCCAACATCTATTCTAAATTAATATTATAATAATAATCATATCAATTAATGTGACATTTTTTGAATTTTAAAAATTAAATGAATTAATTTTTTAAGTAATTTTTGCATATATTCTTAAAATATATTAAATTATCAATTATTATGATTTATTATTCAAATATATAAGTTTATTTCAAAAAGTTAATTCACGATCAAAATTAACTCTACAAATGTATAAATTAATAAAGAGTCTGAAAAATCAAATTCGATGGGCCTATATTACTGTTTTTCAGATAACATGGGCTCAGTATATGTTATTTTTTGATCTCAAACAATGTGATCCAAATAGAATTTAGATAATCAATCATACTTTTAATACGTTTTTAGATAGAGCTATAACCAACCAAAATTCTTGTTTCAACTTTTTCATCAAGCGTAATTTGTTTACAGTTGGTACATGAGTGTAACAAAAGGAATCAAACACCTTGAGATGCCTAATTGATGGTTTATGCCATTCCAAGCTTCAACTAGTGTCATCACATCCACGACCCTTGTTGGTAGTATGTAAATTGATGTGAGTACCACCTCCTCCCAAAAAGGCTGTGGCAATTTTTTCTCAAAAATCATACACCTAGCCATCTCAAGACTGATTGGTTTTTCCTTTTAGAAACTCTATTTTGCTGGGTAAGTAAGTGACTGTAAGTTGATACTCAATTCCCATATCATCACAAAACAAATGAAATTCACTTGAAATATACTCCTTCCCATTGTCTGTTCGGAGAGTTTTCAACAAGCATCCACTTTGAGTTTCACAAAAAGCTTTAAACTTCTTAAAAATGACAAACACTTCTAGCTTTTGCTTAAGAAAATATACCCAGGTCATTTGACTGAAATCGTCTATAAAAAAAATAAAATACTTGCTGCCATTGAGTAAAGGAGTTTTCATCGGTCCACAAATGTCAAAATGAACAAGTTGTACTTCTCACTTGTTTTCCATGTTGCTGACTTTGGAAAAGGCAATTTGGGTTGCTTTCCTAGTTGACAACTTTCACACACACATGAACATAACTCAATTTTAGGCAAGTCCGTCACTAAATCATGCTTTTGAGCATTTTGAATTGATTTCAAGTTATAATGGCCAAGTCTTTTGTGCCATAATTTTGAATCCTGCTCACATCTATTACTTCGACAAGCTTGCTCAGAATTTGAGTTCCAACTCAAAGGAAAACTTCTTTTGATCATTTCAATAGTAATCACTGCTTGGCCACTAGGTTTAGAAACAACACATTTGCTCCCTTTGAATAGTAAAATATAGTTTTGTTCTAGCACAACACTCAACAAATTTTGGTCAAGATCAGGCACCAACAAAACATCTTGAATAAATTTAGTACCTTTAAGAGCTTCAATTGACACAAATTCATTTACCAACAATCTCCAACTTGCTTTTATCTGCTAACTTGACAAGGCCTTCGGCAGATTCCAACTTCGTAAAAATATTCTTGTTTGCTGGTCATGTGTTAGTGCAACCACTGTCCAAAAATCATGTGCTTTCATCGTCCAATCTCGTTGCTACCATCACTGGAAACACAAACTCCTTCTGTTCTTCAACTTTCGAAACGTTGGCTTTTTGAGTTTGTTTGTTGTTCTTCATCTTCACTGAACAAAACCTTTCAATATGACCAAGCTTAATGCAATATCTACACTGAAGAGGTGGTTTCTTCCCCTTAAACCAACAATCATCCCGTTTATGATTGGTTTTTCTGCCGTACTCACACGATGGAAAGTTTTATTTCTTCTTGACCCCGTTGCGAGAATCACCTTGATTTTTTCAAGTGAAATCAATAGAAGTTTCTGATATTTTACCTTCATTTTGGATCTGCATCTTCCCTTTGAACTTGGCTTGAAAAGTAGCTTTGACAACTTCTTCTAGCCTCAAGGATCAGCTATGCTCTTGAGCTTAAGTTCTGAAGGTGACATTTTTGTGAGATTCTTCGAATCTTCGAATGAAGAGATCTTTGCTTCTAATCTTTCCGACAAACTCACAAGAACCTTTTCAACAATTCTTGAATCTGAAAGTTTCTCCCAGAGTATGTGTTGGAGAATTCTTCAATGGTTTCTGAATCCTTCATTTCAAGAATTTTAAACTCTCAGCTTTATCACTTTTATTTTTCTGGTCTTGTCACTTCCTTGGAATTCTTCTTTCAATTTGTCCCAAGCCTCCATTGCAGTCTCACTAGCCATAACTCTTGTGAAAATTACTTTCGAAATTGCTGACTGAATTCAAGAGGGAGCTTTAAAGTTTTTTGTAACCTCTTCTTTGTGATTCTTTATTTGCGCTATAGTTGAGTTATTTGGCAAAGGATTTGGCTCTTCTCCAACCTCTATCACTTCCCACAAATTGTATGCTTGCAAATAAGTTCTCATTTTAACAACCCAAATTGGATAATTCTCACCAGAAATGGGGGTGAAGGAATTGAGAAATTTCTGGAAGATATAACAATATTGGCTTTAACGCAGGTTTTCGTTTTTGGGTCTTTTCTAACTCACAGGACCTTAGAATCAAATAGGTCTTGATACCATTTGTTGTTGTGCAGAGAAGAAGAAGAAGAAGAAAGGATTCGAGAACCAAAAATATTCAGCTTGCATTATTCATTCACGTTTTAGAAAATAAATAGATAAAAGACTCCTATTCTATTTCAACTAGGGTACTAAATATACTCCTGTTCTATCTCAACTAACTAACTAAATTTCAGAAGTAAAATACTAAATTAAAAAGAAAGAATAACAGTAAATATCTCAATACTTCAACAATTCTCAACTTTAAGGAGCTGGATTAACTCGACATTGTTGCATATTAGATGCCAAAATCATTTGTTTTGTTGAAATTTGAAGATCATTATACTAAATTCATGTGTATGATTTATATTTTCTGTGAGCTGTGCACTTTGCTTTAAAAAAGCGTGCACTTCATTTCTTGATTTTCACTTATATAAGTCCGATGGATCTTGACGCTTTTTGCGTTTTTTTCGCTTTCCACTGATTTATCCGTACCCTTATTTCGGATAGATATGGTAACTTTATTATGATGCATTTTAGGTTTATCATTACCTTTATTTCGGATAGACATGGTAACTTCATTATGATGCATTTTAGGTTCATTTTCGGCGAATAATTGCTGCGCATACTAATGTCAACTTGGGTGATTGCTCTTATCTTGATACTTGCCGTCATATGAAGGTGGTTTCCATGACTAACTTGCTTACAGAAGAATTGGCTTATATCTGTTGGAAATAGATCACTTACGCTCATTTAATTGGCAGACGTGCAAATATGTACATTATGAGCTTGACTCGACACCAGATGTATCAGCCCTGATGATGGGAGCAGCTACCTTGCCCCCTCCCAAGCCTTTGAAGCCTCAACATGCTCATTACTGTTCAGAAGTAGAGCTTGGTGAACCACAATGGATTAATTGTGACATTCGGTCATTTAGAATGGATATTTTAGGGCAGTTTGGAGTTATAATGGCTGATCCACCATGGCATATTCATATGGAATTGCCTTATGGGACAATGCCTGATGATGAAATGCGCACTCTAAATGTTCCTGCACTGCAAACTGATGGTCTTATATTCCTGTGGGTCACCGGACGTGCAATGGAGCTTGGACGGGAATGGTTGGAGTCCTCCTCTCACTTTCAATTATAAAGCATCTTCTTTGCTAGATGATAACAAAAACTAGACATGTACAGCCTGGCCTAGATACGTAAAATCTGAAGTATGTCCCTGCATAACAGAAAAGGCCCTTTGATAGTTTGTGCTTTTTAAGTTGATTATCATTCTTGTAAAATATCCTTTATTATCGGAGAGTGACTTGACTATAATTCTTGTGGAATATCATTAACAATTGATAGCACTACTTGTGGCTTTTTGGCTGTTGAAATGATGCAACTAATGGGGATCCTATAAAAATGGGCATGCTAAAAATCGTTTCTGATATTTCTTCCAATTTATGCACCCAAGGGTGTGGCTTAGTGGTCAATCAAGTGGGTTGCAAACTATGAGGTCTCAGGTTCAAATCCTAGCAAAGTAGTAAATAGTAGTATATCAAGCTAAACACTCAACAAGAAATAAACCCTACACCACTAAATCTCTGCATTTATATAGTCGCTGCATAACCTGTCTTAAAACGAAACGACCCCTCAAGTATCTTGGTTCTGTCATTTGCGCACTGATGATATTAATTGATATATTATTACTTTTCGAACATTAAGCTTCTAGAATTTGAAAATATCTTGCTCCTTGACTCTGACTAACAGCTGTTCGTTCCCTACTTACGTGCATTATGACAATCTCGTGTTGTTGACCATCTGTTCTTGTGGTGTTTCTGTCAGGTGATGGGCTTAGAGTTTGCTATATATCTATAATAGTACTTCCCCCTCATCCAAAAAATGTATAAGACACAAAGAGAGTGAGAACTAGGACTTGCTATTTACAGAATAGGCAGGTCTGAATGTTTTTCTAAATTATTGAACCAAACTTTCAAAGCTTATAGGAAGAAAATAGCATCAGAAGCTTGTGTCTTGTGGTACATTGGACTTGTTCTAGTTGGTGCTGAAGTCACTTTTGACTTGTTCTAGCTGGTGTTATGTTTTCAAAATTATATCATTCCTGTTCTGTGAATAAAAGAGTTATGAGTCCCTTACAATTAGATGGTTCTTGCAGTCTAGAGCTTTGGGGTTACAAGCGTGTTGAGGAGATCATTTGGGTTAAGACCAATCAACTTCAGAGAATCATCAGAACTGGCCGGACAGGCCATTGGCTCAATCACAGCAAGGAACACTGCCTAGTTGGAATAAAGGGAAATCCAGAGGTAAACAGGAATATCGATACTGATGTCATCGTAGCAGATGTTCGGGAAACAAGTCGTAAGCCAGATGAGGTGAGAAAAATGTAGATTCTTTTTTACTTTTGGGAAAGGAAAAAATAGCTAGAAACTGAAAGCTTCAAAGGATAGACACATTTGTTGGTGTTCATGCAATTACTTTTAAATGTCTGTAATCTTAGTGAACGGTTGTGATTCTATGTTTGTACTTCAGCATCTATTCTTATTTTTTGCTTGGTACTTTGACTAGTGTTGTTGGGTTACATAAACTATGCTTTTGTTTTGACATGTTAGATGTACTCCTTGATTGAAAGACTTAGTCCAAGGACGAGAAAGGTGGAGCTATTTGCACGGATGAACAATGTTCATGCTGGGTATGCATTCTTGATCTTCTTGTAGATCTTCAACTGAAAATTTTGAGTTTATTAGACATGAATTTTTAAGAATGTTGCACCATGCGACTGCATATGGAGGGATCTGTTATGGGCTTCTAACTTCTAATGTTTTATGTTCTTGATGTGCCCCATATCATATCTAAGAATATTAGAATGTGATCCTACCATATGTGATGTCAAATGTTGGTCCTTTATGCTTGAAATATTTGATTTGTGGGTCAGTGCTAGTACAACAGAACTTTTTTTTTTGGGGGTATTATAACAATTAAAGCTTGATAATATGTCCATATATAGTGGAATACTAATTAATTCTCCTCTCTAGTGTGTTCTCATAAAAAGTTAAAATACAGAACAGAAAAATCCTTTAGCCTTTTTCTCATTAGTGAAAAGCAAGTGTGGTAAGTGGTAACACATTATCAGACACCATTCCTAGAGAATAATTTAATATCTTTATTTTCTTCCCTTACACTTTAGTTGAGATAAATTTTCAATATGACAATCCATATATGTATCAGGTGGATGTCACTTGGAAACCAATTAGAAGGGGTAAGATTAGTTGATGAGGGGCTTAGGGCGCGGTTCAAGGCTGCATATCCAGATGTGGAGGTTCAGCCTGCATCACCTCCAAGGCCATCTGCTATGAAAGTAGACTCAAGTTCTAGTCAAATGAGGAATACATTTGCTGGAGGGGAATTAAAGGCTGCAGAGACCCAGGTTGCCGAGGCCACTGCTCCAGATGCAGCCTATGCAAGTGAAGCAAAAGCAGTAAACAGTGATATGGAGATTAGCTAATAACTGTAATTATTTCCCAGTAGTGGTATTAACACATGTAATTCAGGTAGTTTTGTCGTGCGCTATTTCTACCTGCCTACACAAGATTTTGCAGGTGGATGTGGAGTGCTACGTCCATTAAGATTCTCAGGTGGCGGGACGAGTTGCAATGTGCCTGCAGTTAACCTTCTAAAAGGAGCCCTACAGTAGTCTTTAAACTTGTCAGAAATGTTTACTTGTCCTTTTGAATTAATGTACTATTAAATCTGTGCTATATTTTCCTCTCCCAAAATATTCAAGAGGAAAGTCTTGAAATTCTCAAATTCCCAGTGCTATCTATGATTGTCATTGGATCGTTTCATGAGGCTTTTGCCTTTCTTGCTGCCATGTGGCCCTTAAGCTGTACAAATAACCTATTGCTGAAATGTAGAACAGGACTAAGCACAATAGACCCTTGTTATCTGGTTTCTCACTCGTGCATTGTGGGAGCTTTTGCATCGGCCTGCTCTTTTTAGCCTTTGTTATCAGTTCTTTGGGGTGACTCAAATAAAGGACAAAATGAGAGATAAAGAGAACTAAATCTTACCTTAATTATTGAAGCTTTTGCTCAATCTTCGATGTTGTTCCGTGTTCAATGTTTTAACTCATATATTTCATTATTTCCTATGTGCTATTTTTCCCACTTTGGGCTCTTCCACTACGAATTTACTTCTATATTTTTGGATGGCATGTCACATCTGGTAACTGTTATTCAAAGATTTTCTATTTTATTCTTTTTCATTTACAAGGGCAAAATTTTGAAAACTATGACAAATAATGCAAAGGAAAAAGCAAAAATGGAAGTGATGGAACTTTATAAATTATCATAGATGCCTCAGAAAGGACGAGACACGATATCGACTAGTATTACACAACACCATTTTGTTTATTATTAGTCAACTGTCTTGATTAAGAAATCGAAAAAAGAGCAATTCACTCTCAATTCTTGTATAATACTAGTTGACGTTCAACACCACCATTTTGTTAATAAGGGAATTTGGGTGCAGAGAAATTGTTAAGAGTATCTTTGTTTATCAAAGACTCTCAAAAGCTTTCTTTTCAAATTCTCCTTCATGGTCATTTTTGATAAAAGAAATATAGTAAATCCGTCTCTGTTGACTTTTTCGCAGAAAAATTCAAAAATCTTCAATGTATCATCTTTATTATCCAAAAACATAACCCAAGTAAAATCTAAATAATCATCAACAATTACGGAACCGTATCTTTTACCACCTCTACTTGTTGTTCTAGAAGAACCAATAAGGTCCATGTGTAGAAGCTGCAACGGTTTTGAAGTAGAAACAAACTCTTTTGTTTTAAAGAGCTTTCTGGCTGCTTACCCATTTGACAAGCATCATATGTGATCCTTTGTGTAATTTAGCTTGGATAGTTCATGTACTAGTTCATGTCTGGCGAGTTTCTCTATGAGACGCATGCTGTCATGTTCAAATTTTTTGTACTAGATCCAAGAATTTTCAGATTTATAAGTTAGACATATGTGCTCATCAGTATTCTTAACAGAATCAAGAATGTTAATCCCGACTAGGCGCTATGAAATGGGGGTCTTTACATTAAGTGTGAAGGGTTTTAAAAATGGTAATTGAACTTTTGCCTTTCATTAAAATTCTTTATTTTAGGCAATCGTCTTTTCACTTTTTCTTCATCAATAAATATCATTATTAAATATTGATTCTAATAAATATATTAAAAATTAAATGAAAAAGGAACCTTTTCCGACAAAAAACAGCTTCCTAATTTTATGGTAATATTTTTTTTTTTCTTTTTGGCTATTTTCTTGTGATTTCTACTTGCCAAATATAGGTGGAACTGAACAATCACCAAAAGAAGAACAACTTTTATTAATATTCTGAAGTTATTGAATAGTTTTTATTAATTTTCTTAAGTTATTGAAGATTTTTTAATAACAATTTTTATTAATATTCTGAAGTTATTGAACAGTATTTATTAATTTTCTTAAGTTATTGAAGAGTTTTTAATTATTATTTTTTAGTTATTTTTGAGTTGATATATATGGTTAAAGGAAATCATACATCGGCCATTGAGATATGGGTTCAGAAGACTACTGTAGGGCTCCTTTTAGAAGGTTAACTGCAGGCACATTGCAACTCGTCCCGCCACCTGAGAATCTTAATGGACGTCGCACTCCACATCCACCTGGACAAGCATCACATATATGATCCTTTGTGTAATCTAGCTTGGATAGTTCACGTACTAGTTCATGCCTGACGAGTTTCTCTATGAGACGCATGCTGTCATGTTCAAATTTTTTGGGCTAGATCCAAGAATTTTCAGATTTATAAGTTAACATATGTGCTCATCGGTATTCTTAACAGAATCAAGAATATATACATTTTTGTCTCTGTTTTCATGTATCAGGACTTTTCCAGAGTCATCTTCTATGGTGCAACCACTTTTCGGACTTTCGAGCTTTGAGTTGCAGAGTTGACTAATGCTTGGCAAATTAAATTTCAAACTCTTCACGAGATAAAATTATTAATATCACAGAGTTTATTAAAAGTAATTGTTCCTATATCAATAATTATTCCTTTTGAGTTAGTTATCCCCAAAACGAATAGCGCCCCTCCGTTAAGCTACCGCGCTATGTGCGGTGTTCGGGGAAGGACCCCACCACAAGGGTGTACCGTACACAGCCTTACCTTGTATTTCTGTCAGAAGCTGTTTTCAAGGCTTGAACCCGTGACCTGATCACATGACAACAACTTTACCAGTTATAGTCCACGACATATTTATGTAGGTATTTATACCCTTTCATGTGATTGGAACATCCACTGTCAAAATACCATTTACCTTTTGAGCTCTTTTTGTGGTGCACCTACAAAACAACATAATTACTTCCGTTTAGGTACCCAAAAATTCTTGGGTCCGTCCTTGTTAGAATTAGTGTCTCTATTTTTAACCAATCATACAAGATTTTGAGCACATTTAAATACCTTGTGATTACTTTTTCCACAATAATTACAAGACTGAAAAGAAGTCTTTTGATCATTGACTTGTTGCGTGCTTTTGACAGAAGATTTGCTATAGAAAGAATTCACTTCGGCTAACCTTCTGGAAGTTTTTTACTAAAATGAATTACTTAATAGTATCACGATTTCTTGTAGACTCAGGCTAGTCATTGACAAGTTTCTTAGCAATTGACTTGTTTGAGCCAGGTGACCGATTAGATTTCATGGATCTTTAACTAGAGAAGCCTTTTTGAATTTACCCACGTGAGCCTTAAGTTGAAAGATTTCTTCGTAAAAGAAGACCTCTTTCAACTTCAGCTACTTCTAGTTTGATCTCCAAGTTGTTCTCTTTTTTTTTCATGCATTTCTTAAATCATCAAGGATTCGATTTATATCTATTACAACACGATTTAAAAAGGGTTCTTAAATCTTTACATTTACAACAGGTATCAGTCAAGCTTACCTCACTAGATTCCTCAATAGCCATGAAGCAGCTATTTTTTGTGTCATTTTGTTCATTTTTAGAGACGTCTTCATCACTCCAACTGCTGAATGCATTGTTCCTTTGTTGCCCCTTAGATTGCCTTCTTTTGTTTTCGGGACACTCACTATCAATGTGTTCATACTTTCCACATCCACAACATTTTTCTTCGTTCCTGTCATTTAATTTACAAATTTGCCTTTACTTAACTCTTCTGTAGAATCTCGTTCTCCTAGTTCATTATATGTCATTTTGTTGATATTCATACTTTCAATAGCGCATGCCATTGCTAAGGAGGACTCCTCAAATTCTGGTAATTTGATCAAATACAAGACAACTTTTTTCTGCTGCTTTGAGTTTGTCAAGAATTTTATTGAGATGAGCCATCATGCTTTTGATGGATTCTCCTTTCTTCATTTGAAATAACTCATATTCATAGACACACAGACTTAATATAGTTTGCTTAACTTTATCTATTCTTTAGTAGGTCACCTCAATTTCCCATATTTCTTTGACAGTTTCACAACTGAATATCTTTTCATATTCTTCTCTATTAATAGCATTATACAAAATATTTTTTTTCTTTGAGTTAATCTAAATTATCTCCATCTGTTCATCAATGTAGTTTTCTAATAATGAGATTTCTTCAGTTGAAGAGTCACCTTTGCCATTCTTCTTGTTTGGAGGAATTGGCATATCACCTAGTTTGATCACTTTCCATCCTTTCATGTCATAGGACTTGATGTAAGTTTTCATTTCTAATCTTTCAATGAGAAAAATACTTACTATTGAGGTAAAGAGGTCTAGTCTGACTGGTACCCTCTTGAAATAGTGCATCAATAGTTAATTGAGTCATGATCTTTTTCTCACTTGTTGTTAGGCAGAGATTTGTGAGACCTTGCTTTGATACCAATTGAAGAGAGATGGAGATAAATTGCTCTTTTTTTAATTTCTTATTCGACTATCTTGATGTACCGATCAACTTAACAAAGCGGTAAACTAAATACATAATATAAAATGCGGAAAATTAAATCGACACAAGATGCTTTATACCGATTGGGATCCCTAATGGATCTTACTTCAGTCCCCTTGGGATGCAAGAGTGTTCTACTAACTTTTTCAAAGGATGATATTGTACAAAAGTTGATCTTGAGAGCAACACCTAAGTCTATTCTCAGTTTCTTTTCTCACTGATCTTTTGATACTAAAGCCTCACCAATAATATTTTTCTCTCCTCTATTTTTTTTGTTACATAATAAATCTCACTTGAATCACAATGTTTATGCAAAGTAGAGCAAAGAATGATAGATAGTATAGACTAGTAGCATGTGATTGTCTTTCTTCAACGTCCTTTAAATAATTGGAAATATGACCATTGAAGGGTGTTGCAACCTAGTAAGAGATTTGATTCTTGAAAAAAAAATTAGAATATCTGTTTTTCAAATAATAACTAATAAAGGAGAGTCATAAATGACTATTTGAATCAGTCGCTCATTTGGTTGATGATGTTATTTCCTTCCATACTTGAGCATATTTGATTGCGCCAGTATGGAGAAAATAATTTTCTTCCTTTTCAGAAATCCTTGAGCCGGATTTCTCTTTGACTTTAGAATAGTTTTCCTTAAAGTCTTCGACTTAGGCTTTCCTTCTATAGCATCCATAATTCTTCGACTTTTCTTTCTAACAACTGCTAACATTCTTTCAATAATGCTTTTCTTATTTGCTGCAATCATAGTTGTGAATCATTAAAATCCTAACATTAACTAAATTCAAAGCGCTAACAGATTATATATACAGTAGTGGCGGAGTTTGAACAGAGTATCTTTAGTACTCAAGATCTTCAAGATTGAAGAAGAAGAGGAGCTGTGAGCTTAGAGAGAAGATAATATTGATCATTGATAGAGATAAGAATGAATGAGAAAAATGACTCTATTCGGTTATGTGATACAACAGTAGTATTTATATTGTATTACTACAACTAACTTAACTTAATACTAATTGAGCCTTTCTTAGCTTAATAAGTTATCTTAGTATGACATCAGCATCTTCTTGCTCATTATTCAATATCCCCCTCAAGTTAGGAGTGGGGAAGATATTGATCATTCCTAGCTTGGACATAAGAAGTTCATGTTGAGGTTTGTTTAGGCTCTTTGTAAGGAGATCAGCAGGTTGTTCCTTGGTAGAGATGTACTCAGTTTTCACTAACCCTTTTTAAACCTTTTCCCTTATAAAGTGGCAATCAATTTTGATATGCTTGGTCCTCTCATGATACACTGGGTTTGCAGCTATTTGAATAGCTGATTTTCTATCACTATATATACTTACTGGTAGGTGTATCTGTACTCCAAGATCTTTCATTAAACTAGTTAACCAGGTTAACTCAGAGACAGTTGTGGCCATACTTCTGTATTCAGCCTCTGCTGAACTTCTTAAGATAGTATTCTGTTTCTTTGACTTCCGCGAGACTAGGGAGTTTCCTAATTTTATAATAAAACCTGTTATTGACCTTTTTGTGACTGCATATGATGCCCAGTCAGCATCACAGAATTCTGATAAATTGTCTTCTCTGTTACTGGATAGTAGGATTCCTAGACCAGGTTGTGTTTTATGTACTTGACTATTCTGAGAGCAGCCTCCATATGAGATTTTTTTGGTTGATGAAGGTATTGACTGAGTGTTTGTACACTGTATGATATGTTAGGCCTAGTTACTGTCAGGTAAAGTAATTTTGCAATTAGCCTTTGATAGCTTGCTTGATCTTCTATAAGCTCATCTGTTACTTCTGAGTTCTGATGCTTGACATTTTCCAATAGATGATCATATTCTCTGATAGTGAACTTAGTATTGTTGTCCATAGGTGTAGTTGATGGTTTGGAAGCACTAAGTCCAGTTTTTTATATTAATTCCAAGGCATATTTTCTCTGATGCATTACAATTCTTGACTTGGACCTTGCAAACTCAATCCCCAAGAAGTATTTTAGTTCTCCAAAGTCCTTCATTTTGAATGCCTTGTGTAGTGAAGTTTTTGTGTCCTTGATTAGTTCCAAGTTATTCCTAGTTATAAGTATATCATCTATATAGACCAATACAGCAGTAAATCCTTTTTCAGTCTTCTTAGTATACAGAGAGTGATCATACTGACTTTGAACAAATCTGTCCTTTTGTAGTGCTTCAGCTAACTTTGCATTCCATTGTCTTGGAGCTTGTTTTAATCCATAAAAGGATTTCTTAAGTCTGCATACTTGCTTCATTCCCCCTGACTTTGAAATCCTTGAGGGAGATTCATGTAGATTTCATCATATAAGTCACCTTGTAGGAAGGCATTATACACATCCATTTGATGTATATGCCAGCCTCTAGCAGCAGCAATGGCCAGGATAGACCTAACAGTCACCATTTTCACTACTGGACTGAAGGTTTCTTGGTAATCAATTCCTTCTTGCTGACTATACCCTTTTGCCACAAGTTTAGCCTTGTACCTCACTATTTCTCTATTTGCTTTGTATTTGACTTTATAAATCCATTTGCAGCCAATTGCAGATTTGTTCTGAGGTAGTTGAACTATGTCCCAGGTTTGATTCTGCTGCAGTGCATCTATTTCAGCTTTTATGGCTTCAACCCATTTTTTGTCTTTAACAACTTCTGCATAAGTATTTGGTTCAGTCACAGCAGACATAACAGTTATGAATGCAGTATATTTAGGGTGAAGATAATCATAAGTTAGGTATTTTGATAGTGCATAAGGTGGATGTTTATCCATGGTTAGAGATACAAACTCTTTTATCCAACAAGGTGGATGAGTCCCTCTCGTAGACCTTTTATGTGATGGAGGTACAATCTCATTATGAGTTCTTCTGGTAGATCTTCGAGGTGCTGAAGATATAGGTTTATTATGTGCAGAGTTATTCTGTACTTCTGCAAGTTGCTCAGGTATAGCCTCCAGTGAGTCAGCTGGTTCAGTTGTAGTTTGTGTGATATTTTTGATTGAACCTGTCATCTGCACACTTGGACTTACAGTTATAGGCAGAGAATAATTGTCACACATAATGTCAGGACTAGAAAATAAGGTAGAACTATCTGTATTCTGATGGGCAAAAGGAAAGATATTTTCCTTAAATTCTACTTCTCTACTTACAAAGAATGTTTTATTGTTGAGATCATAAAGAATGTACCCTTTTTGAGTGTCAGAGTACCCTAGATGAACAGTTTCCCTAGATCTAGATTGTAACTTGTTTGTTTCTTATAAATTTTTAGCAAAGCTCAAACAGCCAAGTACTCTCAAATGTATAAGAGAAGGTAATCTATTGTTTATTTTTTCAAAAGAAGAAATGTAATTAGTAACTTGTGTGGGCAATCTATTTATAATATAGACTTCAGCTTGTACACAATACCCCCAGAATTTAATGGGAATAGAACCCTAGAACCTCATGGCTCTAGTTACTTCAAGGAAATGTCTTTGCTTTCTCTCAGCAACTCCATTTTGTTGTGGAGTATAAGGGCAAGACTTTGGACGAATTATACCCAAACTAGTAAACAAATCATGACATACAGAGTTGACAAATTCTGTTCCATTATCACTTCTTATTATTTTCACAACAGAATCATACTGAGTTTTGACATATGCTAGGAAGTTTTTGATATGCAAAAATACCTCAGACTTAATCTTTAGTAAGAACACCCAAGTAAACCTAGTAAAATCATCAACAATAGCCAGAAATGACTTAAAACCATCAGCAGTAGTAATCCTATATGGACCCCACATCCATATGAATCAGTTCAAAAGGTTTGACAGTAGTAGTAGTAGTACCTGTAGGAAATGGTAACCTAACTTGTTTTGCACAGGGACATATAGTGCATTTATTTACAAACTCAGTTATACTAGAAGTCTTATTGGGCAGTAATTTGGTTAAGATTCTGGAAGAAACATGTCTCATTCTCTTATGCCAGAGACTAATATCCTCCTTGATCACCATGTTGGCACAATTGATCTTTTGTTCTTTAGTAGTGTTGCGTACAACAATATAATAGAGACCTTCATGTTGTTTACCAATATCCTTCACCTTCCCAGTGAAGAGATCCTGAAATATACAAAAATCAGGATAAAACTTAACTGAACAATTCTACTGCTTGGTTAGTTTTACAACAGATAACAGGTTGAATTTAAAATCAAAAACATAAAACACATTGTGAACTCTGGTTCTTGAAGAAATACTACTAGAACCAATGTGAGACACCTTACTTAGTTGACCATTTAGTTATATCGCTTATTTTAATTTTTCTGTGTGTGCTATTGTGTTTGTGTCAAGTATTAATTTGTCATATGTCATATGATTTGTAGCCCCTGAATCAATAATCCATTTTTGAGGATTAGTGGTGACAGTCAGAGCACTATAGATACCTGTCATGTGAGCAGAATGAGTAGTTGTGTGGCCTGATTCCTGGTCATTGATGGCGTCTTTCTCAAGTAATTGACATATATGCTCATACTGTGTTTGAGTAAACCTTGGTCCATCATTGTATCTAAGCTGGATCCCATGTGTAGTTTCACCATGATGAGTTGATGAATAATTAGCTCCAACAGTAGTAGTAGTTCCGTAAATGTTCCCTTGATTAGGATATTAACCATATTCACTTGATTGAGGCTAATCTTGTATAACTATATTATGTGCAGCAGGACCTCTTCTGAATTTATACCTGTTGTCAGTGTTATTTCTTGGCTCATGTTTTTCCTTTTGTCCAAACTTTGGGTAATCTAGTGAATACCCTATCAATTGATAACACTCCGTTTTGTAATGTCCCTTAAATTTGCAATGATCACAGAACGCATTGGGGTTGTAGTTAGAATTGAATTTCCTTTTAAGCCTTGTGTTTCCAGTTCTAGATTTAGCATACATGGCTATAATATCCGTTTCTCCTTGTTTTTTGTTAGCCATAGATCCAAACAGCCCCACTGCAGCAGAGGTAGCAGACACAGCTCTTTGATTTTCATCACTCATTACCATTGCATATGCCTGATTAATACTTGGTACAGGACTCAACAACAGAATGTGACTCCTAACTTGAGAGTATGACCCATTTAGTCCCATTAGAAATGGATATAATTTCTGTCTCTGTAGGTATTGAATGAACTCCTTGGACTCATCACAATTACAGTTAGGAGCTAGAATCATAGATTCAAATTCATCCCAAAGGTCTTTAAACCTTGTGTAGTACACAAAAACTAATTGTGTTCCTTGATTGCATGTTGCGATTTCTTGATGGATATTGAATGCTCGAGATCCATAAATTTTTTCAAAACTTTCTCTTAAATCTTCCCACACAGCCTGTGCATTTGTGGCATACACAACACCTCATATGAGATTGCTTGCTACAGAATTCATCAGCCATGATAACACAATGACATTCACTCGTTCCCATTGATAACCTAGATTATCTGGTATAGATTCTTTTCTGCATGAGCCATCAACTAACCCTAATTTATTTCTTCCCAACAGTGTTATTCGCATCGATTTACTCCATACAGTATAGTTCTCACTTCCTTTTAGTTGAAACAAAATAATCGATGTTCCACTAACATCAGTTGACTGTAGATATAGCGGATGATTGTAATCTATTTGTAGGTTTGTTGTTGTAGTACTAGCGTTTTCTATAGTTGTACTATCTATAGTTCCAGTATGTGCCATTTCACTCGATTGTATACTATAATTTTCCTTCAAAATATTCACAGTACTTCCAATTGCACAAATGTAAGTAAATTGATGAGAAACTCACAATGTAAGTAAATTTTCTGATGTTGCAGTAATTGAATTTAGCAATTCCGCAGAAGTGTAATCTTGTGACTCAATTGAATTTAGCAATTGCGATTGACTGCAATCCCTAATTTCCGAATTGCGATCAAATTGCGTAACCGAGAACCAGAAAAGAAAATACAGATGTAACTTTCTTCGGTCGTTGAACCTGACTCTGATATCATGAACAAAGTATCTTTAGTACTCAAGATCTTCAAGATTGAAGAAGAAGAGGAAGAAGATGAGCTGTGAGCTTAGAGAGAAGATAATATTGATCATTGATAGAGATAAGAATGAATGAGAAAAATGACTCTATTCGGTTATGTGGTACAACAGTAGTATTTATACTGTATTACTACAACTAACTTAACTTAATACTAATTGAGCCTTTCTTATCTTAATAAGCTATCTTAGTATGACATCAGCATTTTCTTGCTCATTATTCAACAGAGTAAAAATTTTCACCAAAGGGTTTTAGAGCTAAATATACTAACTTGCCAAAGAGGGTTCTACATCTACTATATATACATAAAATATAAATGGTACAACTTCCCGTTGAAGGAGGTTCAGATGAACCTCCTAAACTTAAAGGTGGCCCCACCCCTGATATATAGTAGTATTATATTTTTAAAAAAATATTTAAATATAGATGTGTGAATCCATGCTCAAGTAGGTTCTTTATAGTGCATTCATCCGCTCAAAATTCTAGATACACCTATGTGCCCAAACTCCTCTTATGCCTATCCTCTCAGGGCTTGGATTTGCATAGTTGGTGGAATTATATGTTGTTAATGTCATTTGTTTATAATACCTTCAATTCATGGCTTTGCAATTATGTTTTAATTTTGACGTAGAACATTCCAGAAGAAAATGGCGAGTCTACTAATTTATTTATTCGGTAGACAAGACATTATTACTTCCTTCCATGTTTATTCCTATTTGATAAGTTGAATCATGCTATTAAATCAGTTATTGAAAGTGATGAAATCATTCATCAGGAAAAATATTTTGTCACTTTAATCTACCTCATTAGAATGGTGTCTTGGTGAAGGATTACTCAATAAGAATTATTTCTATAATCTAAGTTTTCTTACTTATGCTTGGGGATATTAGAATGTAGAAACTTCTTCTATCATACAAGATAGATATTAGAAATATATTAGAAAGTGTGCGCACAAAAGAGATATGACATCAAATTCTGAGCTTAAGTTTACCACTTCCTCAAGTAATCTTGCATATAATACAACTTATTCATAATATATATGAGCTGGGAGCCTTCCATTTTCTCAAGAAACCTTGCATATAATACAATTTATTTGTAACATATGCAATAAGGTTACTGTCCCTATGTTCTAGTTTATCTAGAGTCGTGAAATTATATTTATTGATCAGGATATGTGATAATTCAAAAGAAGAAAAAATCATTTACCTTGTGTATTTGTTCAATGACGCTTGCTAAGAACTAATGCCATATAGATTGTTAGACAAAACTGTGTAGTGATTTGATCAGTAAAAAGAAAAAAAAAAGAAAAAAGGCAATAGGGGACTACTTCGTTGTTCTTATGTTTCATATTAGGCTTCATTTGATGTTCATTACAAACAACAACAACAAACCCAGTGTATTCCCACTTAGTGGGGTCTGGGGGGTAAGATGTACGCAGTCCATACCTCTACCTCTGATGAAGTAGAAAGGCTGTTTCCGAAAGACCCCCGGCTCAAGTCACGAGATATCACACAAACACATAGTAAAGCACAGAAGCAGATGACATAACATAGATACGGCACCCATAAGGAATATAAAACAGAGTAAAGCAGGAATGCAGGAATATAAAGCAGAGGAAAGCACACAGATTCGTAATAAACATGGAACACGGAACACGGAACACTGAATACGGGATCATAACAGGAATACACCCCCCCCCAATTAATTCCCTACCCTAGCGACCCGAACTGGCCCTACTCCTTTGCCGTAATTCGCATCTTCCAGACCTTCCTATCTAGGGTCATGTCCTCGGTGAGCTGTAACTGTTCCATGTCCCGCCTAATCACCTCACCCCAGTACTTCTTCGGTCTACCCCTACCCCGTCTAAAACCATCCAACGCTAGCCTCTCACACCTACGGACCAGGGCATCCATGCCCCTCCTCTTCACGTGTCCGAACCATCCTCTTCACGTGTCCGAACCATCTCAATCGTGCTTCCCGCATCTTACACTCCACTGAAGTCACACCAACCTTCTCCCGGATAGTCTCATTCCGAACTTTATCCCCTCGGGTCAGTCCACACATCCAGCGCAACATCCGCATTTCTGCCACCTTCATTTTTTGGATGTGGGAGTTCTTAACTGGCCAACACTCCGCTCCATACAGCAAGGCCGGACGGACTACCACCCTATAGAATTTGCCTTTAAGCTTGGGCGGCACCTTCTTATCACACAGCACCCCCGATGCGAGTTTCCACTTCATCCATCCCGCCCCAATACGGTGCGAGACATCCTCGTCAATCTCACCGTTACTCTGGATCACGGACCCGAGATACTTGAACTTATCCCTCTTCCCTACCTCCTGTGCTTCTAGCCTCACTACTACCTCATTCTCCCGCCTCACGTCATTAAACTTACATTCCACATACTCTGTCTTGGTTCTGCTTACCCTGAATCCTTTAGACTCCAGAGTTTGCCTCCACAACTCTAATTTGTCATTCATACCCCCTCGAATCTGAAAGGATCTGATAGAATCTGAAAGGATAAGTATGAAAAATGTTTGGGAGGAATGTGGTCAAACTCTGATCTCCGAGTTGCTTACATATGTCAGGTTGTATGAGAACCAAGCCATATGTAGTTCAAAACTCATAATTCTTGTAGATTAGGAAAAAAAGATAAACATGAGCTTATAAAGATTGTCCCAGTGTCGTATTATGATGACACTGGGTATGATGATTCAGGAACATAGAAGATAAAAATGAGAGAACTTGACCATCAAATTATCAATGTTAGTAGGGCATTTAGAAGTAGGGTCAAGTGAAGTTCGAGGTAGATTCTTAATCTTTGTTGGGAGTTTAATCCTCATTCCTAATAAATTGCCCTAGTTCACTGCTAAGAAATAGTTTCACATTTTTGCTAAGGTTCCTGTAAAACTTAAACTAGATAAAACAACAAGTACATAAACATTAAGTATAAACAATCTTTTCTCTGTGATTACATGTGATTACATGTGATTAATTTTATTTAAGAAAGACAGAATTCAAAGTACTTATTTCAGACTAACTGTAGATATTAACATGTTGAAATACCACTAATCTGGAATAGTATATCTGATGCAAGTCTGTTTCTCTCTTCTACCTAGTGTGTGCGCTTGTACAATCAATTTTGTTCTTGAAAAAGACGTTAATAGATTACATGAGTAGAAAATTGACTTGGATGAATCAAGTGTCTTAAGCATGTTTGGTAAAACCTTGATAATTTTTTTCCCACAATTGGCTTATAGTCAAGTCTATTTTCTCTGATGAATCAAACGTTTGTTTTTTTTATATAAATTCAAACCCCCCCCCCAATCTCTTTCTCCATTCCAGCCCCCCTCCCCCCCACCCCCGCTCTTCTTCCCTTCCAGCCCCTCACCTCACCCCACCCCCCGTTCTTTCTCCCCTTCCATCCCTCCCCCCACCCGTCATTCTTTCTCCCCTTTCAACCCCACCCTTCCACCCCCCCACCCCTCGTTTTTTCTCCCTTCCATCCCCCTACCCCCACCCCCTTCTTTCTTATTCAAACACAAAAATACTTTCATCAAGTTAAAATTAATTTTTTCAAATTGTCTTATTAACAAAAAAATTCAAAAGTAAAAATCAAAAGAAATCTCATGATGATAAGTGATTCAAAAACAAAATCATCAATTTAATTTAAGTTTTATCTAAATTTTGAGGGAGTTGGATTAAAGATTGAGATGGTGTTCAATGGAGAAAATTATTTAATAGTATTTTCATGTTTGTTCTTGGGTGGTGTTAATGGAGGAAAGCGAAAAAATTAAAGGAAAATGTTGTTCTTAGGTGGTGTTGTTAATGGAGAAAAAGTCAAAAAAAAATTAAAGGAAAGTGTTGTTCTTGGGTGGTGTTGTTAATGGAGGAAAGTCAAAAAAAATTAAAGGAAAGTGTTGTTCTTGGGTGGTGTTGTTAATGGAGAAAAGTCAAAAAAAATTAAAGGAAAGTGTTGTTCTTGGGTGGTGTTGTTAATGGAGGAAAGTGAAAAAAATTTGAGGTTGTTAATGGAGGTTTGAGTGTTGTTGTTGATGATGATTTGAAGAAGAAAGAAGAAAAAGTGTCCATTTTTTTTTTAATTTAAATTTTTTAAAATTATTTTATTATATTTTAAATATAATATTACTGAAATTAATTTTTTTAACAAATAAACGCGCCCCTTTTTTAAAAAAAATATCACATCAACTTTAGGGGTCAAACAAATACACTTTAAAGATGTTAAGAGGGTAAATAAAAAGAAGTTAAGTTTAAGTGTTAAAGTGAGTTTGGAGGACAAGTTCAGGGGGGAAAAGATGTCTTTTCTCTAACAAAATAATACAATAATAGAGATATCAAAATAATACAACTAAACCTAACCTTTACATAAAAAAAAATCTTCAAAATTGATCTAACATTTATCTATCACCTGTAAATTGTAACAAAATAATACGATAAAAGTGATATCTAAGCAATACAATTAAACTTAAACTTTACACACGAAAAAATCTCAAAGCCGATCAAGATTCATCTACGAACTGTAAACTACCACAAAATAACAAACTAATAGAGATATTACGATAATATAATTAAACCTAATCTTTACCTAAAAGAAAATTTCAAAGTCGACTCACATTCATATAGCATCTGTAAATTAAAATAAAACAATAAGATGATAAAGATATCAAAACAATACAATTAAACCTAACCTTTACATAAGAAATTCTTCAAAGTCAACCGACATTCATCTACGACCTGTAAACTATAAAAAAAAATATAACAGTGATCACAAAGCTTCAATTTTGATCTCACTAATCCTTGTCTGAACAAAAATTTTGACCCTAAAGATTGATTTTGAATGAAAACAATATACATATGTTGAATTCTATTATTCTGACAAAAACAGTGAAGAAATTGAGTGTTAGAAAATCAAGTTAGATGATCATATGCTCCCAATAGGCAAATCGTTTTGTTCTATAGTTTAACGTACCTCTCAATAGTTATAGGAGTATTTTCTTAATAAAGTCTTATTTTAGGAGTATTTTCTAATTGAACAGTAAAAAGAAAAATATTAATTAATTCTCCTATCATATATTTTAGGAGTCTCATGTATTTTAGGAAGTATAGTTAATATAATAACAAATAATTAAATAATAAATTTAAAAAATAGTGAAAGGACAGTTTTGTCTAAAGAAGAGTCTTTTAATAAAGGACAAAAAGTTCGAATCACTTTTCTAAGGGTCTTCACACTTTTAATATATTATAGATATAGATATAGATTAGTTGATGATATGAAGAATAAAGTCAATCTAGAAAATAGAACTTAGGGATGGCTATAAGATGGTAAAAATTTAGAACAAAATAATTAATTGATATTTTAGAGAAATAAAATTGATATATATATATATATATATATATATATATATATATATATATATATTGGTAGATTGTTGAAAAAAGAATCAAGTCGTTTAATTTGAGTCGAGGTTTTATCGGCAGTGGGAAGATTACCATCCCTGAATTCTACTTTGTGGGGTTGTATTAAATTTATGTTGTTATTGTTATTTAGGATATCATTCTTGGACTTAAAAATTCATATGAAGTAATATTATGTTCAATATTTTTTAGTAAGAGATAAAATACTATTACACCTCTAATTATTGTTAAAGTTGCTACGATACGTCTTAACTTCACGAGATTTCTATTACCTCTCCTCCCTCCCCCTTTAAACTCAATTTTATTATATTATTATTCACCTTTTGTGCTTACTTGATCTAAATTAAGGTATGTTATAAAAGGTGTCATGTAAGGATAAAAGGTGAACAATAATACATAAAATTAAGTTTAGTATGGTAATAGGACTCCCGTCAAGTTAAGGTGTGTCATAGTACCTTTGGCTATAACTGGGGGTGGGGGTGGGTGAATAGTGTCTTATAATGATAAGTATTTAGGAAGGAAGACTATTAAAAAGGAGTTTGGAATCAAAAGGGCTCTTTTTTTGACTAAAAATTTCAAAGAGGTCACTTGATTTGGAAAGAAACCAAAGGGCACAAAACGCTTTGGGTCCATCGACTTGTAAGTCGCCGGAACCCAACGACTTGCATGGCATATTTTCATTATTTAAGCAGTTTATTATTTTGAGTCGTTTTAGCTCGCTCTACACTCCCTTTTCAACCTGTATATTTAAAGTACTATTCCTAGCAATGATTTTTGAGTAACCTTTTACTAAGAAAAAGAAATTAATTTAATAACTGTCTATATATCAGAAAATTAATTTTTTATATATATTATTCATTTTACAAAATTATAAGAAAATCTTTGTTGAATGACTATAAAATGAAGTTTCTGTTTGATCTTTAAATGGTAATGCAAAAAATATTGTGATGTAATAGTGGAAGATAATATATTTTTCCAACTGAAATGGCCACAAACAAACATTTCCACGCTAAAAAACTAAAAGTTTGAATATACAAAAAATAAAACCTCCTTTTTCAATATTTTTCAAAAGACTGATGAAAATATAATTGAAATCAATTAGTTTATTTTACTTTTATGTATTTTATTATTTTTCACTTAATAATAACGGACATGGTGATCTCATGAGTGGGTCTTGAGAGAATAGATTCGCGAATATCTTGTTTTTATTTTGTGTGAATGAAAAAAATTGTTTTTGGTTGATTTTAACTTGACAAAAAAAGTGTAAAAAATAAATTTAAAAAACTTCAAGAGTGACAAAAATTTTATAAATTTTTTAGTATAATCCTTTGTTTTTTTTATTGGCTTTATTAATTAAACCATCTAGTATTTAGAATCTATTGACATGGCTAATGTGCGTTATGTAGGCCCTATTCAAGTGCAAGCGTCTTCCGTCGAAAAATTTTTCATCATCAAAGCTCGAAGTTAAGATATATGTTTCGATATGAAAAACTTGTTTCAAATGAAGATTAAAAGTAATTATAAATGTAGATTGATCTAAAATATAATAGAAGAGTCAAAAACAAAAAAATTGCTTAAATAATGAAAAAAACCATGCAAGTCGCTTGACACCATGCGACTTGCAAGTCGCTAGACCCACAACGTTTTGTCTCCTTTGATTTCTTTTTAAATTAAGTGGCCCCTTTGAAATTTTTGGTAAAAAACAGAGCCAAAAAGGTTGTTAACAAAATGAAGGTACTTGCAAAATTGTGATATTAGTTGATAGAGAGGCAATAATTTTTTTATTCGTATTATATTTGGTGTTATTTTTAAATTTTTATACTTAATACTATAATATACACAGAATAATTTATTTTTTTATACATTTATTATTATTGACATTATATACACGTGCAACACATGTACTCTAGACTAGTAATAGCAAAGATGGTGAAATATGTTTAAAAAGTTATCCAAAAATAAGAAAGAAAAAGCTATCTAATTTATACTAGTTTTATAAATGTATTTACATTACAGTGAATGTATTTCATATCTACTAGGATATGAAATATTTATCTTTTAGAGAGAAATTAGGAGCAATTTTTTCTATAAATAAAGAGGTTTTATTCATTTTAAATCATTCTCAAGAATCCCTCAAGCAGTGCCAGATCTTGCATATATCCAGGGGTTCATCCGAACTCCCTTCGATAAAAAATTACACTAGTTATACACGGTTAATATTATTTTCTTATGTATATATAGCATATATTGAACCCCTTTCGGCTAATTCTGCCACTGTTCTCAAGATGAATTTCTAAAGAAGTCGCATCTCTTCTCTCTCTATTTATTCTTATTCTTACTTTATATTTCATAACAACTAAAAATATTTTAGTACTTTAAATTAAACAACTTAAATTCCATATTAATAAATGTAGTTTTAACAACATATCCAAGTTAATATATTATAAAGAAATGGCCAATATTTTATTATCTTGAATTCATCCTTACTATTATTAATAATCATATTAATATGTGAAGTTAAAAGATTATGTGTCTTTTTAAAATATTACATCAAAAACAACTTATATACAACAACAAAAAAGAGAACTCTAAAATTTAAATTATTATAATATTATTTTTAATACATGTTTATATATTTAAGGTCTCTTCTAATCAGTTAGAGTTAAACAAGGAAAATCTTACCTCCATGTAACTCAATTTGCTGCAGTATCCGCAAATCCTTGAGGAATCTCATGTAAATTCGCTGCAGTGTCATACTATCCGTAAATCCTTGAGGAATCTCGTGTAAGATCCTTGGATGCATGTGATTTATCAGGACCCCCAAAGATGCAAGAGCAATTTTTTATAGTATATACACAATTGAATTTATTAATTTTCTGAAGATTATACTATAATACATTCAAATGGTATACTTCAAAAAATTCCCCTAAACTTTCTATACATATAACAAAAATTCCCCTAAACTATAATATATTCAAATGGCATAATTTCAAAAATTTCCCTAAACTGTCTTTCTATATATACTAGACAACTAATCCGCGCTACGCACGGCTTCAGAAATATTGTATTTTATTTTAAAAATAAAATTAATAACTAAATATTAAAAATATGTTAAACATTTTTTTAATCTCCAAATCAAAAGGATGAAATTTAAAGTTTTAATCAATTTCATTGTTAACACTTCACTTTATTCTTTTCAATAACTTTCATCTGTTGGAGTTTTTAGCTAATAGCGATATTAATATATAGGGCAAAAATCTCATTTTTAGCAGAAAAGACGTGGCATATCTTTAAAGTCAATAAAACTGTTTTTCTGAAGACTTTATCCTATTTAATTTTTTACTAAATTTTGATTTTGAAATTTTAAATGTCTTTCAGTTTTCTATAAAGATAAATGATCAATCATTATTTCTAAAACTCAAACTTCACAGAGAAAACTACATACAAAGTGCTATAGAGCTTATGAATTACAAGTAATAATATGTAACTCATACCTTATAATCTTTTGGTATGATTAAAATAATAGAGAAAGAAAATAATGTGACATATTTAAGAAGTATATATATATATATGAGAGAGAGTATTTTATTTTTTTGTAATTTTTTTAGGGAAAATTGATATAAAAATGTCAAAAAAAGAGAGAGTAATGGCAGCGCCAAATTAAATCACTTTTCTTATTTTCAGATTTATATGCATGTGTAAATATAACTATATGGATCGTTACGTACTAAAAAGATATTTAAAAAAGAAAGAGCTAATGAAATAGAAAAAATCAATTGAATACATATATTGTTGAACATATTCTCATATTATAATCATAGTGCCCTCCTTCCTCTCTAAAACTTTAGAACATGGAGCTTGCAGTCATCATCTTCCACAAATCAAATGCCAACTTTTTCATAACCTTGCATACACATCATAGGAAGAAATCACAAAAAGCAAAAAAGAGAGGACATATGAATTATTAGAGACCCAAAAATAAAATTAAAAAAACTAATGAATACATAATAATTGTCACCTGCTTTCATTTCTTTTTCTATGATTTATTTGTTTTAATTTGTGTTTGACAATTTACAAAGTATGAAACAAAAAGTAGAAAAAAAATGAAATAGAAAAAAAATAATTAAATACATACATCCTTACACAAATAGCTATATCAAATAGGAATTGTCTTTATATGATTTTGAACAAAATCAACCTGGAGTCTTTAAAAATTCCCCAGGCTCTCCTAAGAATAAATGGAGATTTATTCTATCGAACGAGTTAGAAATTAGTATGAAAAAATATGCTAAAGTAGTCGCGCGGTCATAAAAATATAAATAATTTATTAAATAATATATAGATAGATTCTTATATGAAAAGAATATAAAATTAAAAAAATACAAAAAAAATAAATAATAATACCGATTCAACCACCTCTCAAAATATGTAGAGTTGTAGACGTACAATTTGATTTCATAGAGTAAATATGTTAGCATGTAATCATTTACTTTAGAAGTTGAAGAGATAATAAAATATAAAGGTTTTTTTTTCATATATCTAAATTTTTTTAAAATAAATCAGATAAATACAATATTTTTCAAAATTAAAAAGAAAGAAAAAGAAGAAATAAATAAAACATAACGGATTCTTTTTCATATATATAAAATTTTTCATAATTACCTCATTGTGTATATAAATTTTTAAAATTAATTATCTCGTTTCCCTCCCAAAAACTTAAACATAACTAAGATACAAATAACGAATATATTTCAACTATTAAAATTTATTTACCTAATGGATACATATCATTATATCTTTAAATGCTAGTTGAAAAATAGAAGAAAAAAAAAAAGATGAAATGAATACATAATTGTCCACGCTTTTGTCGATATACATTTTCACGTCTCTTCACCATTTAAGAGCATTTTCCTCCTTCTCAAGTGAAACAAAACATAAACATCATAGTGGAAATGAAGGATAACCTTAGGTAAAATCGCATGAAACAAAAAAATATGAACTTCTATAGAAAAAAATGAAATAAAGACATAATTGTCTAAACTCTTGTTGATATCTACGTTTTAATCTATCCCCGTTCAAGAGTCTTCTTCTTCTTTTTTAAGTGAAATAAAAATATGAATGTAATAGTGAAAATGAAGGGTAACCTTAGAGTTGAAAAATATAAAGAAAGACAATCAATCAATGCATAATTGTCAGCATTCTAGTCAATATCCACTTCCACAAGCCTATCACATTAAGAGCATTCTTCTTCTTTTTCAAGTGAAATAAAAACCTGAACATTATAGTAAAAATACAAGATAACCTTGATTAGAATCGTATGAAATAACACATATGAACTTCTATATAAAGAAAAATGAAATAGATACATAAATATCTCCACTACTTAAAAAGAGACTTAAAAAAAGAGACCCCAAAAATAGGTCGAAAATAAGAGACCTCATTGAGGTCACTTATTCCCTCAATTTATTTTTTTACTTCATTTTTTTTTTCACAAGTCTATCACCATTCAAGAGTCTTCTTCTTTTTTCAAGCCAAACAAAAACATGAATATAATAATGAAAAAGAAGGAACCTTAATGAAATAAAAAATATGAATTTATATACCTAAAATGAAGGAATACAATAAAGTATCAATAACTTTTATATTAAATATTTAGGAGTTCTGAATTTATATGCATAAAAATGAAGGAATATCATAAGGTACCTTAATTTTTAAAATAAATATTTAGGAGTTATAAATATAAAAACATGAATAGTTTGAGAGTTACAAATAGTTATAAACATTTATTTTCTTTTATTATATAACTAATAGAGTTAAATACATAAATATTTAAAATGAAAAAAAAAAACTCAAAAAAATATCCAAAAAAATCACACACGAAAAAATATAGAGATCAGAAAGAGGTGTCATGTTACTAAAGAATGTATTCATTTTGGTTATCAAATGATTGGGATCTTAGCCAACGCACATGTTCTTTTCAGCAGAAGAGATTATAAGATATGTATAGTGAAAGGCAATCAAACTTTAAACACCTTGACAAACTTTTTCTTCTTGAAAATTCATACTCATCAAACATTAAAATAGGAAGATTCAGTTTAAGATTACAAAAATAAAATGAAACAAAAATTAAAATGAGAATAACTTTAATTGATACCAATAATTCTCAACCAACAAAACACATTAATGGATCACTGAAAAAAACAAAAAGAGTAAATAAAATTATATATTGACCTATTCAAAAAATTAAAGAGAACAAACAATATTTGAAATAAATTGTCAATCAAATAACCTTAAAAAGAAATAAAAATAGGGAAATAGAATTTCATCCAAAGTATTAACAATGTTCATGGACAAAAAATTATGAAAAAATAATGGTTCAAATACCAAAAAGAAGTATCCGTAGAGAACTTACCATTGTTGCATGAAACAACTTATCTGCTCTAATTAACTTCATTCTATTTGTTCTGCACAACATTAATTGAAAAAGATTTTAAATAAATAAAATCTATGATTGATAACAGAGACAACAACATACCTTATGTAGTCCCACAAAGTGAGATTATTGATAACAGAGAAATTGATAAAATTTGTAAAGGTGAAATTAGATTACACAAATCAATTAGTGTCACATTAAATGTGGAAGCTACAACCAGTTAGCCACCAGATAGCAATTTCTGGTTGTACTTTTTGGAGCCTTTTCCTGTGGTATTACTCTGGTTATTTGGCAAATTGACTGAGAAAAATGAAATATGCTCTTTCATTCAATGATGTATATTTTTGGCTTTGAGATGTGTATAAATCTTTACGTAATTCCTTCCATCTCTTTTGCAATTTAGTGGCAAATCAGTAGGTATCATAGGATTGGGAAGGATTGGCTTAGCAAATTGCTAAAAGAGCAGAAGCTTTTGACTGTGCAATCAGTTACTATACGGGATCAGAAAAGCCAAATACAAAATTACAAGTATTATCCAAGTGTAGTTGAGTTGGCCTCCAATTGCCAGATTCTGGTTGTGGCATGTCCACTGACTCCTGAAACTCAGTCATATTGTCAACCGTGGATTCATGGAAGCTTTGGGACCAAAAGGGGTTCTGATTTTGGATTAGGAATTTTACTGAGGTTTTTTTTGTTGACCAGGTGAAGAGCATTGATTTTTGGAATCTATACAAAAAAAACACTTTAATTTACAACATTTCTCTGATACCATTTGTAGGGGGTGCGCGGATTTAATAAGTATAATAGATTTAGTAGGTTTCTAGTGAATCTATTTTCATTAGTGCGTGGATCTTTTTTAAATTTTGTTTTAATTTCTGATTAATATCTTTTAATAATTTACTTTTTTCGTAAGATATATTCATTAATTATTTTATCCTGTTGTAATTGCAGAGTTACAAATTTCTGTATAATATTTTATCCTATCTGTGCTATAATGTATATCTAATTCTAGATTTTCAATGTTATTTATTATTTTGTGTTGTTCTTCTCGTAGCGAGTTTTTTAAATTATATAAACTATCACATGTACTTTTATCTAAATTTTCTAAGGTTTTTTCTATCCATATTAATTTTTCTTTTAGGTCTTCCATTATTTTCCTAATTCGATTTCTATAATTAATTTCATTATTTAGATTTTCTTGATTTTCTCTAGTTTGTCTAATATATTCTA
>NC_061119.1:40233711-40237878 GCF_002878395.1 Capsicum annuum
TATATATATATATATATATATATATATATATATATATAGTGACTCTAAAGTTAAAATATAGACCTTCTATGCTTTAGTTCTGAATTAGATGGTATCACCGACTTTCATTTAAACACCACAGGCTATGTATGTTCGATCAACGCTCTACCAACTAAGCCCTAATCCATGTTTGCTGCATGAATTGAAATTGAATCATTATGAATAACACAATCATCCTCATAGAAGAGATCATAAGGTGGCCAATTAAGGATTAAACCATCATATGCCGGCAAAATACAGGTTTCAGGTGTTGAGCCATTTGAACTCACACCTTCTTAGTTAACCATCTAACTCGCTTTAAGCTTATATTTTAGCATTTTCATATCATCAAGCATCATTAGAAAATATTTTTATTTTCATTAAGGCATAGATCATTGTTGGTATCATCATATCAAGACTTGCAGGTCATTTAATTCATTGTTCATAAATCATAAGGTCTGTCATCAATTTCTTATACCAAACATGTCAAAAATCACGTTTATAATACTTCTTGAAAATCAATCAAACCATTTATGAAATTCATTTACCAATCAGAAGCCATAATTCCTCAAGTCTTATACAAAACAAGTTAGTACGACTCAGTTTCATTTTTATTTCCTTAAAACGTTACATACCATAAAAACTCATCAATAACAATAAATAGCCAAAGATTCAGCCAATGCAAGGCTAAACAACAACGAAAGGTAGATCAACTATGACCGACACACAGTTCAAATCTATTTCAATTTTAGTTTTTCAGTCTATTTTGGACTTAATTTTTTTATTTTGGGTTTTTTCTTGCACCTATACATATTCTACAAAAATAGTTTTTAGGTGAACTAACTTATGAAATTTTAATTTTATTACTATATAGAAGCATGACTGAAGGACGATTACGTGAGAAAATTAATTTATTCTTTTATTCTCCGTCTTTATTTTTCTTTGTGAATTCAAGATTCTTAATTTATTCTACTCAATTTGTAAGTTCATAATTATGATTTTGTCTATAATTTTTAATTGTGATTTTCAAACCATGAGCAGCTAAGTTCCACAACTAGGATTGTGGGGGCTATGATGAATAAACGAAGTAGGTAAGATACATAGTAATTCTTGAACTGTATTTACGCATGTATTGTTGTCGCATCGGATTTGATTGCTTTTTGCCGGTGTGCAATATTAGAACTCGTCCCATCTTTACTCTGGACTTTATCAAGGATATTCGGATGGAAAAAGTGAATCAACAACAACACTTGAAATTATCTTCATTTAATTAGCCTTGAGCTGATAAACAAAAAAAGACTATATTGATATCATAGATAGGGGTTGGTAATACAAAATTCATGACACATAAACTTTTATGTTTGGGGATAGTCATCTACAAGGACGTAATCTAGTCGGTTAGATGATACATAACCAATCGATTCAGCATGCTAAGCACCAGAAACTCTTAAGTGTGTCTCAATCTTTAGTCTCAATAGGGATTTATAATTTCAAGTTCACAATAGTTACAAAAGAAAAAGATCGAGTCAACTTAGTTATACCAGTTGAGGCTGTGTCGCAAGATCTGAATAACAAAATAAGATTAAAAAATTATACATCCCATCTGTACTTTAACTCATATTTTGAAAGCTCTAAGGAAACCCGTGAAACCCAAGGGGACTGGAAGTAGACACCACACCAGTGTTTCGAACCAGGATAACTCTTTGTGTTTTTTTATTACTTGCTCGCTTATTTATTCTTGCGCTTGAATTTACTCTATTCTATTTAGTGTACTAACCTGCAGGTGAGTTGACTGTCAAGGCTGACCAGTCGACTCAAGGAAAGTTTTCAATTTACTTTCCTCTTGAATTTCAATCGCTAGTATGTAGAATCAATAGAGTTATGAAAATACGTGAAACATAATCCTAGATCATCATTCTCATTGATTTCTCAAAATAAACTGATATTTCTTCACTTGCTACTTAATGTGGCGTGGAAACACGACACTTTCAATGCTTAAAACCCTGTATTTATGCATGAACTTAGGGTGTTTTGTTAAATATGATGCACTTTGGTGTGAATTGCAAGTAAAACTATTTTATAACATTATTTGAACGAAAAGAAAAGAAAAAGACCAACTCTGATCAGTATATAAGTCTACTCTTGAGTCATAACAATTTGTTACGACTCGTATCCTGAATCGTATGAGGAACAGAACCAAAAGCCAAATCATGAAATCAAGTATGAAGAAGATACGACACAAGTATCCCAGTCGTAAGCTAGAGTACAAAATCGTATAATGAAGCCGTAAGCATAACAGAATCCAAGCTACCATCTAGAAATTGAAATGTCAGAAGGATACGAGTCGGAAGTCTGAGTACGCCTCATATAGAGAAGTCGTATACCAACCAGTGTTCAAGACCGAAAAAACTGAAGTCCCAGGTGGATACGGATCAAGGACACGAGTCATACACGAAGTTAAGACTCATAAGCCGAAGTCGTAAGTTGAATAGAGAATTGAATCCATGGGAAGATCAGTCACTGGAATGGTTACGACAAGGTAGGGTGCGACTAGTAAGCTGAGGATATGAGTGACGACCGAGTCGTACCGACTGTCGACTTAACTTTACATTTTTCGTTTTTAATAGGATTTTTATGTTATTTTGAGATACTATAAATACCCTAGGATTTATCTTTTATTAGATTACGCATTGTGATATTATTGTGCACGTAATTACTCTCTACTACATTTATTTTTGAGATTTAAGGTTTTATTCAATCAAAGACTTTGGAGTTTATTCATCTTATTCTTGTGCAATTGATTTTATGTGTTCTTCATTGATAATCATGGTTTCTTGCACAAACATGAACGGATAATTTCCTCAGCTAGGGTTGTGGAAACCCTGACGGATTATCTACGTAGAGGAAGTGTGAGATTCAATTGTTCTAGGGTTTCTGCATGTATCTTAATCCTCCTTTGTATTAATTAGCCTCAGGTAGCTGCACACACTTGAGATAGCCTGTATTCACATGAATTCGATAACCAAGAAGCTTGTTATTAGGTAGCGAGGATTAAGACAGTTGTACGATAACCAAGTATGACTGGGCCATAACAAGAGACAATAAGGCGACACTCTTAGACGATAACCAAGTCAACGAGTGAAATTTATCTTCTGGATAATACCTAACTTGTAGACTTTGCATGCCGAACAATAGAATAATTGGGTTGAACACGAGAAATTTACGTAGTTGAGAAGCCAAGGGGAACACATTCCTAGCGTTCGTCTTATATTGATTTCAACTGAACAATACTCAAGAGTTGGTTACCATATGCTACTGATAACAAAATCTCTCCATTTACTTTCCTGTACTGCTCGTGGATTACATCAAGGCTAGCAACTGTTCACGTCTTCCCTGTGGGATCGACCCCAACCTTGTTGGGTTACTATATTTGCAATCGACAACATTATATTTCTGGTGGAGGTGTAGTTTTGGGCGACATTATTACTTCAATTAAAAACTATATTTACTTGTTCTTTTAAATCTCCATTGAAAATAAACGACTAAAAGCCTAAATAACTATATTGACGCAGGTCCTAACCATATTCCTCGTGGGATCGACCCAAACCTTGATTGGGTTCTATATTTGTCAGCGACCGCTTTATATCTCATTGCGAAGTGTAATTTGAGAGACATCAAGAATCAAAATGAATAAGCCTATGGCATTATTTTATGATAGCAAATCTACCATACAAATTGCCGCATATCCAATCTTTCATGAAAGAACTAAACATATTGATATAAATTGTTACTTTATTGGAGGAAAGATTCAACAAGGCTTGATACAGACACAATATATTAGTACAAAGCAACAACTGGTAGACTTACTCACTAAGGACCTTTGCAAGCCTCAACATGGCTATCTTATAAACAAGTTGGGGGTGAAAAAACTATTTTCCTCCATAAGGTTAAGGAGGAGTATAGAAAATAGTGGAAATGAAGAAAACGTTAGTTGTGAAGTTAGTTATGAACCAGCTATCACTTAGCCAGCCGACATATAGTTGTTAATTGTTATAACAATGATTAGTAGGTGTTGGTTACAGTTAGTTAGTGATGAAGGTAGAAGTAGCCGGTTAGTGAGAAGAGGCGGACCCACGTGTAGCGGGGGGG
>NC_061119.1:40240878-40282313 GCF_002878395.1 Capsicum annuum
AAAAATATATTTTTTTAGTTGGGAGAGGAGGGAGAGGGGAGGCTCATGAGGTGGGGAGTAGGTAGGAAGTGGAGTTAAATAATATAGGATAAATGGTAAAATAGAATTATATAATATTAATTAAGGGCATAATTAAAAAAAAATAATCAAATCATGGAATACTCACCAAATCAGTGGTTACGTAAAGTGATTGTTCTCATGATTATCAATTTCAAACCATGAAATTAAATCATACCATATCATACATTTGAAAAACAAACAAAACAAACATGATTCTTTTAGTAACCATACCATATCATATATTTTAAGAAACAATCAAAATAAATATAATTCTTTTAATAATCATATCATATCATGAAAAATCACCATCCAAACAATGTGTTGGATTTTGAAACTAATTAAGTGATCAACATGACAATTTTGTTTTCTTGCTAAAGAATTATTATTGTAATGTCTTATTTTTGTGGTGCTTCTTGATAGCTAATAGTTAAGTATAAGACTTTGATGAGTTCATTCTTTTTAGGGATAATACCACAAAAATACCTGAAATTTGACCAAATTATCAGTGGAGTATATTAAACTTTGCGGGGGAGGGGGGGGGTCCTATTATTCCCAAACTTTTTTTTTCGTATTTTAATGGCATATATCTGCCACTTGGCACATTGCGTGTTAGTCACGCGCATTGAGCGCATGAACAATGCTAAAAATGTTTTAAACTTTTTTTTTTACCAAACAACCCCTTAATTTTATAATTATTTAAAGTTTTATATTTTTATTTATTTAAAGTTTTTCATTCTTTTTCTTTTTTCTTCTTTCTTCTTTCTTCTTGAGTTTCAGCTTTTTTTTCCTCTTTGTTGCAGTCCATTTCGTTCTGTTTCAATTTTCATTCTTGAAGATTCCGTCATCGAAACTGGAAACTCAATGGAAGAAAGTTTGGGGTTTTGAGTTTAAGAAAATTTGTTTAAGAAAGTTTTCAAGAAATTTGAGTTGGAATGAACTTGGAATTTGAAACTCAATGGAAGATTCAATTGAGTTGGCGTAATTTGAAAATGGAATTTGAAAATTTTTGCGGACCCGGATGAAGAAAATTAATGGAAGATTTCATTCAATTATTGAAAATTCAATATATGTTTTTTTATACATAAACTGAAATTCAAGTGAATTCATATAAATTCAATGTGCAAGAAATTTTTTTATTAAACTCAATAGAATTCAAAGTTTGAAACTAGAAATTGAATTTAAAAACTTGTGTGATAAGAAAGGACTTGAAATTTGAAATTGACTCAATGAAATTATTTGGAATTTGAGTTGTAGGATGAATTTGAGTTATGGAATCTTTAAAATGGTTGTAATGATGAAAAAATGTTGAAAAGTGATAAAATGGAGAAAACAAAGCGCATGTACCACACTTCACACCTAAAAAACTGGGTATACGTTTTGAGGGGGTGGGGGTTAATTTCACTTTAAAAAAGTTTGGGGGAGAATTAATTCTGATTAAAAAAGTACAGGGGGTAATAGAACCCCCGTAAAATTTATTATGCTCCACTGAAAATTTGGTTAAAGTTCAGATATTTTCGTAAGTATTATCCCTTTTTTTAATAATAAAGAAATATTTTAGGAATAGTGCGTTTTGAAATGACTCTTTAAAAGTAATAAAATTGAAAAACTGAAATGTAACGTGTGATAAAAACTTAGCAAGACGTGTTAAAATAATAGCGAGCAAAATACAAAAACTTAGCAGTTATACTTCCTTCATTTTTTTATTACTTTCCTCATTTTTTTGAGTTAATTTAATTTTAAAATTAAATTAATTTTTAAAATTTAAAATTTAAATATTCAAGAATTACGTAAAAAATATTATGTGAAAAAATTACTTTCTTAACTTTTTAAGTTAATTTAATTTAAAATTTAAATAAACTACTGTGATGTGTTCTAATTTTTTATTTAAAATGTGATAAAAACATACATGTTGATCATTTGACTTTAAAAAAAAAAGAAGAAAAAGTAAGCAATTAAAAAGGAATTATAGCGAGTGTCATCTTCATCCTTCAAAAATCTACACCGGTGACGACGACGAATTCAAGCACTTAATCTCTACCTCCAGCTCCGCCCTAAATTGCCTTGTTGGCTCCCACAATTCAATTCCCCAAATTGCCCTTCATCCTTGTACCCTACAGGTCAATTCGGAGGAGGAAGAAGGGATAACTAGGTTGATAATTAATTTTAGAAGGAGTTTATTCATGTTTGGTTGGAAGAAATGCATGGATTGCACTCTTTGTAGTGTTATTTTTATCTATTCCATCTTGAGTGTGGAATAACAAATGATAAGTTATTCCGAGATAATTAATTCAGGATAACTTGTTTCCAACCAAAGACCCCTACGTGTTTCTGATAACTTCGGACGGGACAAGTCGATTTCTATTGGAGCATCTATGTTAGTGGCAGTAGCGGTAATTTTTTGGGACAATGAAGGGTGATTTCGAAGCTAAATTTAAGTAATTTCAAGGTTTCTCCGGCGTTTTCGTCTCCGCGGCTTGAAATTCAGAAGTGAAGAAGAAAAATGGAGAAAAAGACATTAATGGTCCCTTATCTATAAGGTCTAAAATAGTCCCTTAAATATAAATTTATCAATTTTAGTTCTTTAATTATATCAAATTTGATCTTTGTATATTTTTATACAAACAACCGCCGTTTATACTAACGAAAATTCACACCCCATTAGATTTTCTTCATCACTAATTTCTTCATTGTTTCTCTCTCTTCGACACTTTTTTCTTGAATTTTTTTTTTGGTCAAAAAATAGCTTAAAATTTAAAAAAGATAACAACTTGAACACCGGAATCAGTCTATTGAATTAACTTTATTTGGTGAATTAACTTTATTACATTATTTTAGCATTATGAACATTTTTTAATATCAACACTAGTTCTAAGAGTGGCAATGAGACGGTGCAGTGCGGGTGTGGTGTGAATTTTTTCTAAACCCGTGAATTTAAAAATCGCACCATATCGCAGCACCTTTAAATCCGCATAAACTCGCCCCACACTCATATCCGTGAATATACCGCATCGCCCCACATTTTATTTTTAAAAAAATTTATAACTCTATTGAAAACCACAATATTTTCAAGTTATTGCTATAGATAAATTAAATAAGTTATGCACGGCAAAGTGATTTAGTAAGAAAAAACCTTTAAACTTTTATTTGATATTTTGAGTTATAAAATTATTTTACTGAAGTTATGAAATTATTTATTTATAATGTTATATATGTCGTTTTAAGTATGATAAATTTTAAAGTAAAGAATACATATAATTTTAGGTGGATTCACGAGAATAATACTATTTTTTTTTTAAAAATTTAAACCCGTATATATCCGCAATTCGCCTCGCCCCGCACTATTTAAAAAAAAAACTTACTCCAATCCGCCCAACACCCACATAGCCTAAAATACGTACCGCCCCTCATAATCTAAAATTTGCACCACACTGCACCCGCACCGCCCTATTATCATTTCTAATTAGTTTTGTGGTTGAAAAAGTTTGAAGGTTGAACTAAATTTCAGTGCAAAAGTTAACGAGGTTATCCATCAAGTAGTTTCATGTTATATAGACAACCTTCTATTCTCGTAAAGAAATATTTTGACGTTTTTTATTGCAGTTTGGTGTTTTTTTTGTGCAGTTTATTGACGTTTTTAATGTATTTTTTGTGTAGTTTGACATAATTTTTGGTGCAGCTTGGTGATGGTTTGATCTAGTATTTTTGTGTAGTTTGGTGATTTTTTTGAGTATTTTAATGTTGTAATTTGGTCAAATTTGATGCAAACTGTTGTTTTTTGTACTTTTAAGCTATTTTCTGAAGAGAGAAATTTGAGAATAAGATGTCTAAGAGAGAAATAATAGAGAAATTAGTGATAGAGAAAATGTAATGGAGAAATATGAATTCCCATTAGTATAAATGAAAGTTATTTGTATAAGAATATACAAGAATATATAAAGACCAAATTTGATAAATTTTTAGATAGTTAAAGAACTAAAATTGATAAGTGTATATTTAAAGGATTATATTAGACCTACTCTATTATATTTAGAGACCTTCTCTCAAGAAAAACGGGTAACGATTTTATATATAAAGTTATTTAATACATGTTAATGATGAGAGGTGTATGTATATGTAGAATTAGTCAAGATGCATGTAAGCTGACCGACACACTAGAGGTTATCAAAAAATAAAAGCGGCTATTGATTAATGTTATTATAATGGAAAGCCAACAACAAATTAGTGAAATTCCACAAATCAGTCTTACCACTGCCTGGGGAGGTTAGAGAGGCCTTCCCGCAATGGAAAGTCATTGTGACGACATCAGGGCCGTAAAGGAACTCCATCAACAACACGAAAGTCGTATACAAACCCTACACAATGCTTAATTGGAACGCTTCTCCTCTCTACAGACCGTAGTACACGACATTGTCTCTTCCCTCAACCTCTCTCTTAAAACCATTTCCCCATTCAATGGAAAACCCGTTACCCCCTTACCCACCCCCTCCCTAATGTCCCGAAAGTTAAACGTGTTTTAGAACTTTCTATAAAAGTATCGCTGATGAGTGTGGGGCCTGTTGTTGGTTGTGAGGGCGATAGGTATGGTGTGTTTGTTGGAGAGGGTGCCGTTTACTGTTGTTGATTCGTTGACGTCGTTGAGGAAGTTGGAGAGTGAGGAGTTGGAGGATGCGGAAAAGTTGGCGTCTAGGGAGCTTGGAAGGGAGTCAGGGGTGGGTAGTAGCGATGGAAGTGGCGTTGAAATTGATGGCGGAGGATAATGCTTGTGTTAAATTAGAGAATTTTGTGGTTAGTGGTAAATCTAGGATTATGGGGTTCAACGTTGATAGGACTAGGTTGTTGAAAGAACTGTGGGAGAGTAAGCATGTTTCGGAACTTTCTAGAAGTATTGTTGTTAATGAGAAGGAGAAAATAGTAATTGATGAGTGTTGAGGGCCGTTGTCGGTTGTGAGAGTGATGGTTGCACTGTGTTTGTTGGAGAGAGTGTCTTTTACTGCTATTAATTTGTGGACATTGTTGAGGAAGTTGGAGAATGATCTGTTGGAGGATGTTGAGAAGGTGGTGAGTAGGGAGCTTGGAGGGGAGTCGGGGGGATTGTAGCGGTGGAAATGGTGTTCATATCGATGGCTGAGGATAATGGTTGTGTTGAATTGGAGAATTTTGTGGTTAGTGGGAAATCTAGGATTATGGTGTTGAATATTGATAGGAATAGGTTATTGAAAGAAGCAGAATGAGGGGAGTGTTAGTGGAGGAAATCGGGGTAATAAGGAAATGGTGAAAAGAGGGAGTGATAATGGAAGAAGAGTTTCTGGAATGGGAAGGGCAATGAGTTAAATGTGGAGCATTCACATATGCAGGGGATGACAGGTATATCTCCGGGGAATATGGGTGGTTCGAGAGGTGGGCATAGAGGAATGGTGGGTACGATGGGGATGCTGAGAGGTGTTGGTGTTCCACCTCCGATGCCTAGACCACCAATGTTGCCAAATGGGCTCGTAGGAGGAGGAAATTCTATTGCTTTGAAGGCTAGGACAGAAGAAGATGTGAGGAAAGATTTAGGGAATATGTTGAATAAGAAAAGCTTTAGGTAAATGCAGAAATCGAAAACTGGAGAGGAGTTATTGGACCTTATTCGTCTGCCCACAGTGAAGGAATCTGCCATTGCTGCAAGGGTATTGGATAATCCCCGTTTTCTTTTGAATTCATTTATCAGAGCTTTGTGTTTCCAATTTCAGAAACTTTTTGTTTGATAATTTCTATAGATATAAATTTCTCGCAGATATCATGAATTGATTAATTTTGCATTCCTTGATATAATGCATTATGGAAATAAGTGAAACTTGCTAAGTCACAGCTGCTTCATATTTCTACTTGAATTGCGGTGTGCCAAATTTGTTTCTTCTTCTTTTTAACTTTGTTATATTTTGCATTTTAGTTGAACGGGGTTCCTCCTAACCTTATTGATCCCTCTCTATAAGAATAAGGGGGACATTCAGAGTTGCAATAACTATAGGGGGATTAAGTTATTGAGTCACTCTATGAAGATCTGGGAGAGAGTGGTCGAGGTGAGGCTGAGACGGATAGTGTCTATCTCGGAAAACCAGTTCGGATTTATGCCCGGCCGCTCGACGACGGAGGCAATCCACCTGGTACGGAGGTTGGTGGAGCAGTATAGGGAAAGGAAGAAGGATCTGCACATGGTGTTTATCGACCTGGAAAAGGCTTACGACAAAGTCCCCAGGGAGGTACTGTGGAGATGCTTGGAGGTGAGGGGAGTACCACAGGCATATATCAGAATAATTAAGGATATGTATGAGGGAGCGAAAACCCAGGTGAGGACGGCGGGAGGAGACTCAGAGCATTTCACTGTCCGGACAGGATTGCATCAGGGATCTACTCTTAGTCCCTTTTTGTTTGCATTAGTAATGGATGTGTTGACGCGGCGTATTCAAGGGGAGGTGCCGTGGTGTATGCTCTTTGCAGACGATGTAGTTCTGATAGATGAGACTCGAGGGGGTGTAAATGACAAATTAGAGATGTGGAGGCAAACTCTTGAGTCTAAAGGGTTCAGGGTGAGCAGAAGCAAGACAGAGTATGTGGAATGTAAGTTTAATGAAGTGAGGCGAGAGAATGAGGTAGTAGTGAAGCTGGAAGCACAGGAGGTATGTAAGAGGGACAAGTTCAAGTATCTCGGGTCCGTGATCCAGAGTAACGGTGAGATTGACGAGGATGTCTCGCACCGTATTGGGGCGGGATGGATGAAGTGGAAACTCGCGTCGGGGGTGCTGTGTGATAAGAAGGTGCCGCCCAAGCTTAAAGGCAAATTCTATCGGGTGGTAGTCCGTCCGGCCTTGCTGTATGGAGCGGAGTGTTGGCCAGTTAAGAACTCCCACATCCAAAAAATGAAGGTGGCAGAAATGCGGATGTTGCGCTGGATGTGTGGACTGACTCGAGGGGATAGAGTTCGGAATGAGACTATCCGGGAGAAGGTTGGTGTGACTTCAGTGGAGTGTAAGATGCGGGAAGCACGATTGAGATGGTTCGGACACGTGAAGAGGAGGGGCATGGATGCCCCGGTCCGTAGGTGTGAGAGGCTAGCGTTGGATGGTTTTAGGCGAGGTAGGGGTAGGCCGAAGAAGTACTGGGGTGAGGTGATTAGGCGGGACATGGAACAGTTACAGCTCACCGAGGACATGACCCTAGATAGGAAGGTCTGGAAGACGCGAATTACGGCAGAAGAGTAGGGCCAGATTGGGTCGCTAGTGTAGGGAATTACTTGGTGGGGGTTTTTATTTTGTTATTCCCGTTATGACTCCGTATTCAGTGTTCCATGCCTATTACGAATCTGTGTGCTTCCCTCTGCTTTCCCCTGTTTTATATTCCTTATGGGCGCCGTACTTATGTTATGTCATCTGCTTCTGTGCTTTACTATGTGTTTGTGTGATGACTTGTGCCTGAGCCGGGGGTCTTTCGGAAACAACCTTTCTACTTCATCAGAGGTAGAGGTATGGACTGCGTACATCTTACCCCCCCAGACCCCACTGAGTGGGAATACACTGGGTTTGTTGTTGTTGTTGTTGTTGCTCTGCTCCACGTCTTTTCTTGTCTATTGTTTCTTTGTTAAAGCTTTTGTTGTGCATTATCTCATATTAATTGATGCCTTATCTCATATTAATTGATGCCTTTTTAAATTTGAATTTCCTACGTTGTTCTGCTGCACGTGTTTTCGTGTCTCTTATTTCTTTGCTAAAGCTTTTGTAGTGCATTATCTCATATAACGGAAGGGATATATTTGGACCTAAACTCAAAAAAGAGATACATTTAAATTATTTTTGATAATACATGAATGTATTTGACTCTTTGTCATAGAAATATTCTCCCACAAAAATAGATCTACTTCTTTCAAACCTCCTCAGATCCTATTTGTGACCTTACACTGCACTATATTATTGACTTGTTGTATACTCTTCCTGTTTTAATTTATTTGTCCTACTTTTCATTTTAGTCCATTTAAAAAAGAATGCTCCTTTCCGTCTTTAGCATCACGTTAATTGCAATTTTCCATGTGGCATTGTTTAAGACCACAAGATTAAGGACATTTTTGGTACATTTGACATATCTTAATTTAAACCACAAGATTCAATAGTTTCTTTACTTTCTTAAACTCGTGTCAAGTCAAAATATATCAAAGAAATTGTAACGGATGGAGTAATTTTAAAAAATTAGAATGTGTTTAATAATCAGCAAAGTTGGATGCTGAGCAGGATTATTTCCTGATTTTCCCTCTTTCGTTCAACATAAAGAAACCCTAGCTCAAAACCTTCTCCACTAATAGACCTCGCGATCTGAATCTAAGATTGAAGAAAACTACCAACAATGGAAAGTCACTCTGACGGCACCTGATGAAATCACGGCTGTGAAGGAGCTCCGGCAACAACACGAAACCTGTATACAAAGGCTATGCAATACTCAATTGGAACTCATCACCTCTCTACAAACCAAAATACCCGACGTTGTCTCTTCACTTGACCTCTCTCAAGACCATTTCATCCTTCAATGGCAGACCCTTTACCCCTTTACCCAACCCCCTCCCTAATGCCCCTAACCATAACCCTAATTTACCTGTCCCCAAGATCAAATGTGTTTCGGAACTTTCTAGAAGTGTTAGTGAGAAGGAGAAGATGGTAATTGATGAATATGGGGGATCTTTGTCGGTTGTAAAGGCGATGGTTGCTGTGTATTTGTTAGAGAGAGTACCATATACTGCTATTGATTCATCTTCTTTGTTAACGAAGTTGGAAACTGATCATTCACATATGGCTGCTGAGAAGGCCGCGATTAGGGAGCTAGGAGGGGAGTCGGGGGTGATAATGGCATTGAAATCGATGGCGGAGGATAATGGCTGTGTAGAATTGGAGAGTTTTGTAGTTAGGGGGAAATGATTATGGTGTTAAATATTGATAGGACTAGGTTATTGAAAGAATTTCCGAAAAGCATGCAGAATGAGGGAAGTATTAGTGGAGGAAATCGGAGTAATCAGGAAATGGTGAAAAGAGGGAGTGATAATAGAAGAGTATTTGGAATGGGAAGGGCAATTAGTGAAATATGGGAGCATCCACATATGCAGGGAATGACAGCTATGTTTCCTGGGAATATGGGCCTACCGAGAGGTAGGCATAGAGGAATGGTAGATATGCTGGGGATACCAAAAGGTGTTGGTATTCCACCTCCGATGCGTAGACTGCCAATGGGGCCGAATGGGCCTGTAGGAGGAGGAAATTCTATTGCTTTGAAGCCTAGGACAGAAGAAGATGAGATGAATGATTTACAGAATATGTTGAATAAGAAAAGTTTTAGGGAAATGCACTGGAGAGGAGTTATTGGACCTTATTTATCGGCCCACTGCGAAGGAATCTGCTGTCCCTGCAAGGGTATTAGACAATCCTACTTTTTTGAACTCATCCATTGCGGCTTTCTGTTATCCATTTCAAAAACTTTCTGTTTGATAATTTCTATAGATATAATTTTCTCGCAGATAAAATGAATTGATTAATTTTTTCATTCCTTGGTACAATGCATTATGGAAATAAGTGAAACTTGTTAAGTCACAACTATTTCATATTTATACTTGAATTGCGATGTGCCAAATTTGTTTCATCTTCTCTCTAACTTTGTCTTTTTTTCATTTTAATTGAAATGGATCCTCTTATCTTATCATTTGAATTTCCTATGTTTGTCTCTTTCCGAAAGATTTTGTAGTGCGGTATCTCATACTAATTGCTGCTTTTTTATTTAAATTGTATTTCAGTTCAAAAGTAAAGGTGGTTCCTGGGTGAAAGAATATTGTTCGGCTTTAACAAAGGAAGATTCTCGATACCAATCTGGTTCCTACATTGCATGTGATAAGGTTAGACCAAGTCGTTTTAAGTGTCACTGCTTTAAATATCTTATTGAAGCTTTTAAATTGTTACCATTTGTTTTGAACATAGGATGGTAGTCTGAACCATTAATGAATATTATAGATGGTGTCAATCACAATGTTATTGAAAGTCATTGCTTTGTCGATTAAAGTGATGAGAATAGAGGGGTCATCGCTTTATGGGCAAATCTGGGTGCTAGTGTTTAATGTGCGCCTCAAAAAGTGACACATAAAGTAACCCAACAATAAACAGCCGATTCGTTGATTCTCAACTTTGAGGAGCTGGATTAAATCAACATTGTTGCATATTAGATGTCAAAATCAGTTGTTTTGTTGAATTTTGAAGTTCATTGTACTAAATAAATATATGTATGATTTTTATTTTCTGTGAACTGTGCACTATGCTTTAATAAAGCATGCACTCCATTTCTTGATTTTCCCTTAAACAAGTCCGACAGATCTTGACGCTTTTTGTGTTTTTTCGCTTTCCACTGGTTTATCCGTACCCTTATTTCGGATAGATATGGTAACTTTATTATGATGCATTTTAGGTTTATCATTACCTTTATTTCGGATAGACATGGTAACTTTATTATGATGCATTTTAGGTTCATTTTCGGCGAATAATTGCTGCGCATACTAATGTCAACTTGGGTGATTGCTCTTATCTTGATACTTGCCGTCATATGAAGGTGGTTTCCATGACTAACTTGCTTACAGAAGAATTGGCTTATATCTGTTGGAAATAGATCACTTATGCTCATTTAATTGGCAGACGTGCAAATATGTACATTATGAGCTTGACTCGACACCAGATGTATCAGCCCTGGTGATGGGAGCAGCTACCTTGCCCCCTCCCAAGCCTTTGAAGCCTCAACATGCTCATTACTGTTCAGAAGTAGAGCTTGGTGAACCACAATGGATTAATTGTGACATTCGGTCATTTAGAATGGATATTTTAGGGCAGTTTGGAGTTATAATGGCTGATCCACCATGGCATATTCATATGGAATTGCCTTATGGGACAATGCCTGATGATGAAATGCGCACTCTAAATGTTCCTGCACTGCAAACTGATGGTCTTATATTCCTGTGGGTCACCGGACGTGCAATGGAGCTTGGACGGGAATGGTTGGAGTCCTCCTCTCACTTTCAATTATAAAGCATCTTCTTTGCTAGATGATAACAAAAACTAGACATGTACAGCCTGGCCTAGATACGTAAAATCTGAAGTATGTCCCTGCATAACAGAAAAGGCCCTTTGATAGTTTGTGCTTTTTAAGTTGATTATCATTCTTGTAAAATATCCTTTATTATCGGAGAGTGACTTGACTATAATTCTTGTGGAATATCATTAACAATTGATAGCACTACTTGTGGCTTTTTGGCTGTTGAAATGATGCAACTAATGGGGATCCTATAAAAATGGGCATGCTAAAAATCGTTTCTGATATTTCTTCCAATTTATGCACCCAAGGGTGTGGCTTAGTGGTCAATCAAGTGGGTTGCGAACTATGAGGTCTCAGGTTCAAATCCTAGCAAAGTAGTAAATAGTAGTATATCAAGCTAAACACTCAACAAGAAATAAACCCTACACCACTAAATCTCTGCATTTATATAGTCGCTGCATAACCTGTCTTAAAACGAAACGGCCCCTCAAGTATCTTGGTTCTTTCATTTTCACACCGATGATAATAATTGATATAATATTTACTCCCGAACATTAAGCTTCTAGAATTTGAAATATCCTGCTCTTTGGCTCTTACTAACAACTGTTTCTTCCCTATTTATGTGCATTATGACAATCTCGTATGGTTTACCATCTGGTCTTGTGGTGTTTCAGTCAGCAGGTGGTCTTAGAGTTTGCTATATATCTATGATAGTACTCACCCCTCATCCAAAAAATATATGACACACAAAGAGTCTGAACTAGGACTTGTTATTTAAAGAATAGGCAGGTCTGAATGTTTTTCTAAATTATTGAACCAAACATTCAAAACTTATAGGAAGAAAATAGCATTAGAAGCTTGTGTCTTGTGGTACATTTGACTTGTTCTAGTTGGAGTTTGCGAGGTCCTTTGGGCTGGTGGTGGTGAACTCGGGCTTCCCGAAGAAGGACGATCACCTGAGCACCTTTCGAAGCGCGATAGCCAGGACCCAGATTGACTTTTTGTTTCTTAGGAAAAAGGATAGGGCGTTGTGTAAGGACTGTAAGGTCATCCCGAGTGAGAATCTTTCGACCCAGCATAGGCTCTTAGTTATGGATTTGGGTATAAAGAAGAATAGAAAGAGGAGGAGTAAAGAGTGTAGACCTAGAATTAAGTGGGGCGGCTTGACGCCAGTGAATGCATGGGAGATAGGGGAGAAGTTGGCGGGAATGGGGGTGTGGGAGTGTAGGGGGGACGTAGATAGTATGTGGGATAGGGCGGCTAGGTGCATCAGGGAGAATGCAAGTGAGGTGTTGGGTGTTTCTAGGGGCCGGGCTGGGCATTATCGGGGGGATTGGTGGTGGAATGAAGAGGTGGAGAAGAAAGTGGGGACCAAGAAAGGGGCGTATGCTAAATTGGTTGAGAGTAAGGACGAAGAAGAGAGACGGGTAAACAGGAAAGAGTACAAGCTAGCTAGGAAGGAGGCTAAGTCAGCAGTCACGTCCGCTTTTGAGAGCTTGTATGCAGGGTTACAGGAGAAAGGAGGGGAGAAAAAGTTGTTTAGACTCGCTAAGGCTAGGGAGAGGAAGGGTCGTGACCTCGATCAGGTGAGGTGCATTAAGGGGGAGGACGGTAGAGTGTTGGTGGAGGACGACCACATTAAGAATAAATAGCAGTCGTACTTTCATAGACTCTTGAATGACGAAGGGGATAGAGCTATTGTGTTAGGGGAACTGGATCACTCAGAGGAGTGTCGGGATTTTAGCTATTGTAGACGTTTTAAGGTTGAAGAGGTTAGAGAGGCTGTTCGCAGGATGTAAAGGGGTAGGGCGACGGGGCCGGACGAGATACCGGTGGAGTTTTGGAAGTTCGTTGGAGAGACTGGTGTAAGGTGGTTGACTGGATTGTTTACTGAAATCTTCAAGACGACAAAGATGCCCGAGGCTTGGAGGTAGAGTACCATGATCCCTCTCTATAAGAATAAGGGTGACATCTAGAGTTGCAATAACTATAGGGGGATTAAGTTATTGAGTCACTCTATGAAGATTTGGGAGAGAGTGGTCGAGGTGAGGCTGAGACAGATAGTGTCTATTTCGAAAAACCAGTTTGGATTTATGCCTGACCGCTCGACGACGGAGGCAATTCACCTGGTTCGGAGGTTGGTGGAATAGTATAGGGAAAGGAAGAAGGACCTGCACATGGTGTTTATCGACCTGGAGAAGGCTTACGACAAAGTCCCCAGGGAGGTGCTTTGGAGATGCTTGGAGGTGAGTGGAGTACCGCTGGCATATACCAGAGCAATTAAGGATATGTATGATGGAGCAAAAACCCAGGTGAGGACGGCGGGAGGAGACTCAGAGCATTTCACTGTCTTGACAGGATTGCATCAGGGATCTACTCTTAGTCCCTTTTTGTTTGCGTTGGTGATGGATATGGTGACGCGGCGTATTCAAGGGGAGGTGCCTTGGTGTATACTTTTTGCAGACGATGTAGTTTTGATAGATGAGACTAGAGGGGGTGTGAATGACAAATTAGAGGTGTGGAGGCAAACTCTTGAGTCTAAAGGGTTCAGGGTGAGCAGAAGCAAGACAGAGTATGTGGAATGCAAGTTTAATGACATGAGGCGAGAGAATGAGGTAGTAGTGAAGCTGGAATCACAGGAGGTATGTAAGAGGGATAGTTTCAAGTATCTCGGGTCCGTGATCCAGAGTAACGGTGAGATTGACGAGGATGTCTCGCACCGTATTGGGGCGGGATGGATGAAGTGGAAGCTCGCGTCGGGGGTGTTGTGTGATAAGAAGGTGCCGCCTAAGCTGAAAGGCAAATTCTACAGGGTGGTAGTCCGTCCGGCCATGTTGTATGGAGCGGAGTGTTGGTCAGTTAAGAACTCCCACATCCAAAAAATGAAGATGACAGAAATGCGGATGTTGTGCTGGATGTGTGGGCTGACTAGAGGGGATAGAGTGCGGAATGAGACTATGCGGGAGAAGGTTGGTGTGACTCCAGTGGAGTGCAAGATGCGGGAAGCCCGATTGAGATGGTTCGGACACGTGAAGAGAAGGGGCATGGATGCCCCGGTTCGTAGGTATGAGAGGCTAGCGTTGGATAGTTTTAGGCGGGGTAGGGGTAGGCCGAAGAAGTACTGGGGTGAGGTGATTAGGCGGGACATGGAGCAGTTACAGCTCACCGAGGACATGACCCTAGATAGGAAGGTCTGGAGGACGCGAATTAGGGCAGAAGACTAGGGCCGGTTTGGGTTGCTAGTGTAGGGAATTACTTGGTGGGGGTTTTATTCTTGTTATGATTCCGTGTTCCATGTTTTATTACGAATCTGTGTGCGTTTCTCTGTTTTCTAATACTTATGGGTGCCGTATTTATGTTATGTAATTTAGTTCTGTGCTTTACTATGAGTTTGTGTGGTATCTCGTGACTTGAGCCGGGGGTCTATCAGAAACAACCTTTCTACTTCTTTAGAGGTAGAGGTATGGACTGCGTACATCTTACTCCCCAGACCCCACTAGGTGGGAATCCACTGGGTTTGTTGTTGTTGTTGTTGTATATAATTCTTGTTCTGTGAATAAAAGATTATGGCTGCTAAGTTCCATTACTAGTATATGGCTCTTGCTGTCTAGAGCCTTGGGTTACAAGCGTGTTGACGAGATCATTTGGGTTAGGACCAATCAACTTCAGCGAATCATTAGAACTGGCCGAACAGGCCATTGGCTCAATCACAGCAAGGAACACTGCCTTGTTGGAATAAAGGGAAATCCAGAGGTAAACAGGAATATTGATGCTGATGTCATAGTAGCAGATGTTCGGAAACGAGTCGTAAGCCAATCGAGGTGAGAAAAATGTAGATTTTTTTTTCTTTTGGGAAAGGAAAAAGTAGCTAGAAACTAAAAGCTTCAAAGGATAGATACATTTGTTGGTGTTCATGGAATTATTTTTAAATGTCTGTAATCTTAGTGTTATTGTTGAAATCTACCTCATGAGCTAGTAATTGATGTTGAGTTGGCACGATGACATGGCTGCTGATGTGTTTTTGTTTCTAAAAGATAGATATTTTCTCTTTTAGTCTGTTGCTCGGACTCTTAAAAATTGTCAATGGGTACGTATCGGATCGTCCAAAAAAGTGTATTTTTGAAGGATCTGACATGGGTGTGGCAATATTTTTGGAGAGTCTGAGCAACTTAGGTTTTAGTTTTTAAGTTGTTAGTTTCCTAGTCTTTAGGCATGTAGTAGTTGGATTGATTTAGTTCCTAGTTATTAGGAAGTTTCTGTTTTGAGTTACTGCACTATTTTACTTCTGATAGGTTAGGATTTCCTTGTATTTGAACATCTTCTTCTTCAACTTAGTAAAATAACCCTTTTCTTCTTCTGTAGTATGTTTTATGTTTTTTTTCATCTGTTAACACCATCAAATTGGTATCAGAGCCCCTCTTTTTAAGGGACTTGTGAGTGACTTGTTAGTGTAGTCTGAGTGAACCATAAATGAAGTGCCCTACCTGTTTCCTGAAAAGCCATCATCAGAACACATGGAAATAGAAAATTCTTCTGGTTCTTATGCTATTTCTGCACCGGTGTTTGATAGAGAGAACTACCAGGTATGGGCTTTTAAGATGCAACCTCACATGAAGGCATGTGATCTCCGGGAAGCAATAGAGGAGGAGTACGATATTATTGCTTTACCTGGCAATCCAACAATGGCTCAGATCAAGCTTCGCAAGGAAAGGAAGACAAGAAAATCCAAGGCTAAATCTTGCTTATATGCTGCAATTTCACCCATAATTTTTTCCAAAATCATGACGCTGGTGCTATATGTAGTTTTGATGATGAACAACTTAACTTCAAGGGATTAGGTTCCCGGACGTGCAAAGTATTGTACAACTGCTACAACGGTATCTGCATAGTTTTGTCCTCTTGTGTAGCAAAGTTGTGCTATTTTGTATCGACTTGGCTAATTGGTCCAATTATATTCCATCTCTAGTCATCACCCAGCTATAAAAAGAAAGAGACGCCTCTTTAACAATTGGTTTTTGCACATTCTAAAGAGTGAAAAGAGAGGCAGCAAAACCCCATTTCTACGCTACTCAAGTTCTTAGCTGACTGTTCATGCTTAAATAGATTTTGTTCTTGAATTAGTGGTGAATTGTAACCGAACTACTCATGTTATAAGAGTAGTGTTTTGTTTCTTTGTGGAGAGAGTGCTTAGGTAGAGTTTCCTAAGCTTGTCCTCTTTTACTTTAACAAACTTAAGTTGGAAGTTTTTATTTCAAAGTATAAGTAAGATTTTTTTTTAAACACACACGGCATAATCATGAGAAGGCACACGCAAAAAAATTAAAGCTAAATAAGATGAAAATTTTATTTTTAAAATACACACGATATAATCATGAAAATGCACACACAAAAAATTAAGCTAAATAAGATGAAAGTTTTATTTTAAAGAATAAATATTTAAAGCTTAAAAAGAAATATATATTAAAAAAAAGTTAAATAAGATGGAGGGTATTTTGGTAATCAATTAATTTATTCTTAGATATTATATCATGCATATTACTTTGAATACAACAAACCAAACACTCAATAAAAAATAATCCCAGCATAACTAATCCCAGTATAACTTATCCCATCATTACTTATCCCAACATAACTACATTCCCAACCAAACGATCTCTAAATATTATATGTGCGGAGAAGAATTAGAGACAATCAACCATCTTTTTTTACACTGCAAGTTAACTGTACAGCTCTGGAGGATATTCCTAAATTTAAAAGGAATCATGTGGGTCATGCCAAGAGATACAGTTGAAGTGCTGGAACAAATACAACACTCACGCAGAACATAAAGAAAGATGGAAGATTGTCACTACTTGCATTTGGTGGACAGTTTGGAAAGAGAGCAATCAAAGGTGTTTTGAAGACAATAATAGCTCTACCCAGAAACTGAAGATGAAGTGTCTGGCCCTTTTCTATTTTTGGTGTAAACATGAATATATGGAAGATGTAGAATCTTTTGTTGATGTTATAGGATCTCTGTAAGTAGGTTATAGCTTAGTGCATCTTCCTTTATTCCATTGTAAGTATGAACGACTGCAGTTTTTACACAGCAAATAGTTATACAAAAAATGTTAACTTCTCAAAAAACATACCTCATTTAAATAGGGATAAACTTGACAAGAAAGCAGAACTTGAAGTTTTCATTGGCTATAGTTCGCAGTCAAAAGCTTACAAAATTTTTCAATCACAGATTGGAAAAATTTTGGTAAGCAGAGATGTGGAATTTGCTGGACAAAACAATGGGATTGGGATGGACAAAAGCAAGAAAGAGAAGCTAATGAGTTGCATAATTTTGAGGAACGAGTTGATTATCTTCCCGTTCGAGGAACCAAATCATTTTCAGATATCTATCAAAAAAGCAATGTAGCCGTATTTGAACCTGCTAAATATGCAGAAGCTGAAAGAGACGAGAAATGTGTAGTTGCAATGCAGGAGGAGCTAACCATGGTCGAGAAAATGACACATGGGAGCTAGTTGAAAGACCTCAAGACATAAAGATTATTGGTGTTAAATGGGTTACAGAACTAAGCTGAATGCAAATAGATCAGTGAGTAAACACAAAGCTAGGCTTGTGGTGGGGCTATGCTCAGATTTTCGGTGTAGATTTTTTTGAAACATTTGCACCAGTGGCAGGATTTGACACAATCAGGCTTCTTTTGGCAATTTCAACAAAAAATGGTTGGAAAGTTTATCAACTGGATGTTAAATCTTTTTTGAATGGTTTCTTGCAGGAAGAAATCTATATTGAGCAGCCAAAGGGTTTGTTGTAGAAGGACAGGAAGACAAAGTTTACTTGCTGAAAAAGGCCTTCTATGGATTAAAGCAAGCTCAAGGGCTTGGTATAGTAGAATCGATGATCATCTTTCTGACTTAGGCTTTCAAAAAAGCCTAAGTGAATCAACTCTTTACATAAAGCATGTAACTCTGACATTATTATAATTTCTCTGTACGTTGATGATCTTTTAATAATAGAAAGTAATGTTGTGCTCATAGAAGAGTTAAAAAAGGAGATGATGGAAGTCTTTGAAATGACGGATCTTGGAGAGATGTCTTTCTTTCTTGAAAGGGAGATTAAACAAATCCAAGATCAAATATTCATTTATCACAAGAAGCATGCAAAAGAAATTCTGAGGAAATTTAGAATGGACAATTGCAAAAGTATGAGCACGCTTATGAATCAAATTTAGCAAGTGCCAAAAGTTCAAACTTCAAGGATTTTTTGAGAGTCATTGGGATGGTTCTGCTGAAGATATCAAAAGTACTTCAGGGTATTGTTTTATTTCTGGCGTTGGATGTTTTTGATGATGTTTGAAAAAACAAGAGATTGTTGCTCAGTCAACTACAGAGGCAGAATTCATTGTTGCTATAACTACGGTCAATCAAGCTTTATGGTGAAAGAAAATCTTTTGCGATCTTGGTTTAGAAGTGAAGGAAAGCACTAAGATATTTGTGGATAACCAAATTGCCATCGCTATTTATCACAATCCAGTATTTCATAGAAAGATCAAGCATTTCAATGTGAAGCCATATTTTCGTAGAGAAGTGCAAAAGGATGGTCTAGTGAATCTGGTATATTGCAGAACGGAAGAGCAGTTGGCTGATATTTTTACAAAAGCTCTTTCGGCAAGCAAATTTGGGTTCTTGAGAAAGAAACTTGGATTTTGCAGCTCTTGGTGCAGGGAGGAGTGTTGAGATATGCCTCATGAGCTAGTAATTGATGTTGAGTTGGCATGATGACATGGCTGCTGATGTGTTTTTGTTTCCGGAAGATAGATATTTTCTGTTTTAGTTTTTCAGTTGTTAGTTTCTTAGTCTTTAGGCATGTAGCTTTGTAGCTGTTGGATTGATTTAGTTCCTAGTTATTAGGAAGTTTCTGTTTTGAGTTACTGCACTATTTTACTGCTGATAGGTTAGGATTTTCTTATATTTAAACTTCTCTTCTTTCAACTTGATAAAATAATTCTCCTTGTTCTTCTTCTGACGTATGTTTTTTTTCATCTATTCACCCCATCAGTTAAGTTTAATGGTTATGATTCTATGTTAGTACTTAAGCATTTATTCTTATTTTCGCTTGATACTTTGACTAGTGTTGTTGTGGTTACACATAAACTCTGCTTTTGTTTTGACATGTTAGATGTACTCCTTGATTGAAAGAATTAGTCCAAGGACGAGAAAGGTGGAGCTATTTGCACGGATGAACATTGTTCATGCTGAGTATGCATTCTTGATCTTCTTGTAGATCTTCAAATGAAAGTCTTCGAGTTTATTAGACATGAATTTTTAAGAATGTTGCACCCTGCGACCACATATGGAGGGATCTGTTATGGGCTTCTAACTTCTAATGATTTATGTTCTTCATATGCTCCTTATCATATCTTAGAACATAAGAATGTGATCCTACCATATGTGATGTCAAAAGTTGGTCCTTTCTGCTTGAAATATTTGATTTGTGGGTCAGTGCTAGTACAACAGAAGTTTTTTTTTCTTGTGTGTGTAGTTTAGCAATCAAAGTTTTTTTTTCTTTTTAATCAAAATCTGGGCATAGCCCATTTATTGCGAACCAAAATGTAAATTCATACCCGATCCAACAGAATCAGGCCTAAAAGGCAAAACCCTATGAAATCGAAAGATAAGCATAATCTCACTCTACATCTAAGCTAAGAAAAGAAATGCTACACTGACAGAAACTTCTGGTAGCTTCAACATCAATTAATTAGTGGAATATTTAGTGGAATAGCAATTAAAGCTGAGATGTCCATATTTAGTGGAATACTAATTAATTCTTCTCTATTGTATTCTCACAAAAAGTTCAAATAAAAAACAGAAAAATCCTCTAGTTAGTTTTTTTAAATTATTAGTGAAAGGTGAGTGTGGTAACACATTATTAGTCACCATTCCTTGAGGATAATCTAATATCTTCATATTCTTCCCTTACACTTTACAACAACAGCAAACCCAATGTATTCCCACATAGTGAGGTCTGGGGAGGGTAAGATGTACGCAGTTCATACCGCTACTTCCGGGGAAGTAGCAAAGCTGTTCCCGATAGATTCCCGGCTCAAGACAAGGAATAGTAATCAAAGTCATACCAAAAAACCTGGAACAAGACAAAACATAGAGACGCCACATACGGGGAAAGAGTAAACAAAGACTAGTAAACAATCGTAATACTACAAGCAACAAGAAATCATAATAAGAATACTACACCCACCAAGTAATACCCTACCCTACCTACCCAAAATGGCACTAGCCTTCCATCCTAATACAAGTCCTCCAAATCTTCCTATCTAGGGTCATGTCCTCAGTAAGCTGTAACTGCTCCATGTCCCGCCTAATCACCTCTCTCTAGTACTTCTTCAGCCTACCCCTGCCGCATCTGAAACCATCCAAAGCAAGCCTCTCACACCTACGAACCGGTGCCTCCATGCCCCTCCTCATCACGTGTCCGAACCATCTCAAACGAACCTCCTGCATCTTGTCATCCACCGAAGCCACTCCAACCTTTTCTCGGATAGTCTCATTCCGAACTATCACCCCTAGTAAGCCCACATATCCAACGCAACATCTGCATTTCCGCCACCTTCAATTTCTAAATGTGAGAGTTCTTGACTGGCCAACACTCTGCTCCATGCAACATGGCCGGGCGGACTGCCACCCTGTAAAATTTGCCTTTAAGCTTGGGCGGCACCTTCTTATCAGACAACACCCCCGAGGCGAGCTTCCACTTCATCCATCCCACCCTGATACGGTGAGAGACATCCTCGTCAATCTCACTATTCCCCTGAATCATGGACCCAAGATACTTGAAACTATCCCTCTTACACACCACTTGAGACTCCAGCCTTACTACCACGTCATCCCCCTCCCTCGAGCCATCAAACTTACATTCCAAATATTCGGTCTTGCTCCTACTTAACCTGAACCCTTTAGACTCAAGGGTCTCTCTCCACAGTTCTAATTTATCATTCACACCCCCCGAGTCTCATCAATCAAAACCACATCATCTGCAAAAAGCATACACCAGGGCACCTCGCCTTGAATACGCCACGTCAACACATCCATCACCAAAACAAACAAAAACAGGCTAAGAGTAGATCCCTGATGTAACCCTATCAGGACAGGGAAATGTTCAGAATCACCACCCGCTGTCCTCACATGGGTCTTAGCTCCATCATACATGTCCTTGATTGCTCTGATATACGCCACCGGGACCCCACTCACCTCCAAACATCTCCAAAGAACTTCCTTAGGGACTTTGTCGTATGCCTTCTCCAAGTCGATAAACACTATGTGCAGATCCTTCTTTCTTTCCCTGTACTGTTCCACCTATCTCCGAACCAGGTGAATTGCCTCCGTCGTCGAGCACCCGGGCATAAATCCAAACTGGTTCTCCGAAATAGAGACTATCCTTCTCAAACTCAACTCTACCACTCTATCCCAAGTTTTCATAGTGTGACTCAATAACTTAATACCCCGATAATTATTGCAACACTGAATGTCACCCTTATTCTTATACAGAGGGATCATAGTGCTCCACCTCCATGCGTCGGACATTTTTGCCGACTTGAAAATGCCGTTAAACAAATCAGTCAACCACCTCAAACCATTTTCTCCAGAAAACTTTCAAAAATCCACAGGGATTTCATCAGGCCCTGTCGCCCTACCCCTTCGCATCCTGCGAACAGCCTCTCTGACCTTCTCCACCTTAAAACGTCTACAAGAAGTGAAATCACGATGCTCCTCTGATTACTCCAGCTCCCCTAACACCATAACTCTATCTCTTCATCATTCAAGAGCCTATGAAAATACGACTGCCATCTTTTCTTAATGTGAACATCCTCCACCAACACTCTACCATTCTCCTCCTTAATGCACTTGACCTGATCGAGGTCACGACTCTTCCTCTCCCTAGCCTTAGCCAGCCTAAACAACCTTTTTTCCTCTCTTTTCTCCTCTAACCCCACATACAAGCTCTCAAGCGCCGCCGTCTTAGCAGCCATAACTGCTAGCTTAGCACGCCTCCTCGCTAACTTGTACTTCTTCCTATTTACCCGCTTCTCTTCTTCATCCTTACTCTCAACCAACTTAGTATACGCCCCCTTCTTAGTTTTCACTTTCTTCTTAACTTCTTCATTCCATCACCAATCCCCCCAATGGTGACCGACCTTGCCCCTAGACACACCCAACACCTCAGTAGCAATCTCCTTGATGCACCTAGCCGCCATATCCTACATATCATCTACGTCTCCCCTACCCTCTCACACCCCCATGCCCTCCAATTTCTCCCCTATCTCCCGTCCATTCACCGACATCAAGCTGCCCCACTTAATTCTCGGTCTACCCTCCGTACCCCTATTCTTCTTATCCTTCATAATATCCAAGTCCGAGCCTATGCTGGGTTGAAAGATTCTCACTCGAAAAGACCTTACAGTCCTTGCACAACACCTTATTCCCTTTCCTAAGCAGTAAAAAGTCAATTTGGGTCTTGGCTATCGCATTTTGAAAGGTGATCAGGTGATCGTCCTTCTCTGGAAAGCTTGAATTCACCACCACCAGCCTAAAGGACCTCGGAAAATCCAACAGAGCAGCTCCCTCTTCATTTCTCACCCCAAAACCAAAACTACCATGCACATCACTAAAGCCTCCCGATAACGCTCTGATGTGCCCATTGAAATCCCCTGCTACAATGATCTTCTCCGAGCTAGGAACGCCTCTCACCACCTCATCCAAAACCTCCCAAAACCGCATTTTTCTTCCTCCTCCTCCAAGTCTACCTGCGGCGCATACACACTATATACGTTCAGGGTAAACCCCCCTCAGACCAACTTAATAGTTATCAGCCTATCACTAATTCTCTTAAACTCCACTACCTGCCCTCTAAACTTTTCATCTACCAAGATGCCAACTCCATTCCTACGCCTCTCCCTTCCAGAGTGCCAAAGCTTGTAACCATCCACATCCCTAGCCTTAGACCCTACCCACTTGGTCTCCTGGACACACATAATATTAATCTTCCCCCTATTAAGAATCTTCACTAATTCTATTGACTTACCCTGAAGGGTCCCTATATTCCAAAACCCTACTCTCAACCTATCTACTCTCGCCACTCGCTTCCCTCTACCACCCCTCACCGCACCAGCCCTAACACTCGACCTAGACCATACACCTACCCCTGCCCTCCCCTTTTTAGCCCTCAGACATGACCTTATTCCACCATCAACCCCTACAGCCACCACTTAAGAACTGAAACCAAGTCCAAACAGAGCCTCAAACCAATAGACCGAAAGACAACAAAACAGGGCAACAATAGGAAAGCATGAAAACAAAAAAATAGTATGAAAGCAATAGGGAAACAGTAAGCAGTCACAAGTATACTCACAGGAAACAAAACACTATAAATGAAACGGTAAAAATATTAACTAGTGCAAATATGTAAATATCAAAGTTTAGATGTCACCGGGGTAATCCTGCGTGCTTATGGTACCGTCAATTTTGTTGTCGGAGTTGGTTGGTGAAAACAGCATTGCCGGAAAGGGTGAAAACAGCGTTGCCGGAAAGCTATCGCCAGATGTTGCCGTCGCTGGAGCGTCTACTGTGCTTTACCAGATCTGTGTTTTGGTGACCGCCGTCGGAGCCAATCCTAGTCCCGCCGGTGATATCTACCATTAAAAAGCAAAGAAAGGGGAGGGAGAGAGATGGGTAGCTTGGAAGAGCTATGGAGAGAGAGAGGGAGAGAGCTCGAGGGAGGAAGGCAAAGAGGATAAAGAGGGTAACTTACCTTTGCCGGAGTCAGCGTTGGCTACTCGATCGGAGAAGACTACCGTTAGGTGAACTTTAACTTTAGTGGAGGAGAGAGAGAGCGTTAGTTATGATAAATTTTCAAATATGACATTCCCATATATGTAACAGGTGGATGTCACATGGAAACCAATTAGAAGGGGTAAGATTAGTTGATGAAGGGCTTAGGGCGTGGTTCAGAGCTGCATATCCAGATGTGGATGTGCAACCTGCATCACCTCCAAGGCTATTTGCGATGGAAGTAGATTCAAGTTCTAATCAAAAGAGGAATACATTTGCTGTAGGGGAATTATCAGGGACCAAGGTCGCCGAGGCCACTACTTCAGATGCATCCAATGCAACTGAGCAAAAGCAGTAACCCGTGATGTGGAGATGACGTAGTTCAGGTAGTTTTGCCCTGCACTATATCTATCTGTCTGCACAAGATTTTGCAGGTGGATGTGAAGTAATACATCCATTAACAGCCTGTTTGGATGGTGGTTTGCCATGGCAGATGACTAATTGTCTCTGTAAACCACTGATTCAAGGCCTAGTTGAATTACGGCTATTCTCACTAGTCTTTATTTCCCTTCTCATCCAGCTTGAGATCGGTTCTTACGTCGAGCGGGTTACAGGCTTTAAGAAAGCACTACTGGGCCCACGACTTCTCGAAGCTGAGAGGCTAAAGAAAAAGTCAAGTCCATCAACTGATACCATGTTCGGATGGACTATATCATTCACTGTGGTTTAATAATAGTTTTTTTGTTTGGATTGATGGTATGGTATTGTATGTTAACGGGTAATTTTACTAAAATACCCCTACATGTTATAAATTTTCAATGAGGGTATTGATATGTCGTTTTCTCTGTCAGCTACGTTGAGCTCATCGACCTACCTCCTTCTTCCACTTCCCACCATCCCCGTCGTGGTCGGCCTCGCAAAATACCTATACCTATATCTATTCTACCCGAAAATTCTGACCCCGAAAATGGAAAAACCCTAAAAGGCGTCAATGGGGTAGCAGTGTCTCTTATTTCTTCTGAGGATACTACTATGTTAAATGCTAGGGTGGTGCCGGAGATGGATGATGTAGTGAAGAAGAGAGTTAAGTTGAAGAAGAGAGTATATAAGGTTAAGAAGAGTAAAAGAGTATAATGGGTTTTAATAAAATTATATAAGGGCAAAGTTGGAAAAAAAAAAGGAGAACCATGCCACACCACCGAATTGGTGGTTCAAGAAATTGCCTCATTCCATGGTAATCAAATCATGGAATAGTAACATACCATACCACCATTTTTAGAAAACCATGAAAACAAACATGGTTCCCATGGTAACCATACCATACCATGGCAAACCACCATCCAAACAGGCTGTAAGATTCTCAGGTGGCGGGACGAGTAGCAATGTGCCTGCAGTGAACCATCAAAAAGGAGCGTTATAGTAGTCTTTAAACTTTGTCACAAATGTTTATGATTGTGGACTATTTATTAAACCTATGCTATGTTTTCTTTTCTCCCAAAATATTCAGAAGAGGATAAGTCTTGAAATTCTCAAATTATGATTGTTGTTGGATCGTCTTGTGAGGTTTTTGCCTTTTTGCTGCCATGTGACCCTCAGGTCGTGGAAATAACCTCTGCAGAGTAAGACCAAATATGATAGCCCCTTGTTGTTCGACTTTTTTAGGGACCGTGCATAGTGGAAGTGTTAGTGCACCGTATTGCTCTTTTTAACCTTAACTTCATTCTATCAGCCTTTTCTTTGGGGCAAGTCGGCACAAAGGAAAAATAAGAAAAAGCGAGAATTTAATCTTACCTCGATTGTTGAGGCTTTTGCTCAGTCTTCAATGTTCTTTGTTTTGGTGGATGTCTAGTGTGGATGTATAGTCTGTTTGGTCGAGCTTAAAAAATCAACTTATTTTGAAAAGTGTTTTTCAAAAAAGTACTTTTTGTGAGAAACGGTTTGTGTTTGATCAATAAATTAAAAGAAACACTTTTAAGCGGTAATTAGCGTTTGATCAAACTTGTGCTTTTAAGTGTGTTTTTTTAAAAAGTATTTTTGGGAAGAAGTTATTTTTTTTAGCTTATGAAAATCTGCTTTTGCTATTCCCTAGAAGCACTTATCTATACTAAATCAATATCTATAATATATTAAAAGTGTGAAGGGCCTTAAAAATATTATTTGAACTTTTTGTCCTTCATTAAAAGTCTTTGCTTTAAACAAAATTATCTTTTCACTATTTTCATAATTTTAAAGATTTGAAAATTAATTGAATATTTATAGTAAACTTTCCTTATTAGAAGTCTTCAAAATTAATGTTAATTAATACCCTTTTCATTAGTTTAAGAATTTTAAAAATCTATTTCATTACTTAAATTAAATAAGTGGATAACAAAGTTCAACTAGAAAAAATAAAATCTATAATCTATAATCTATATCTATAATCTATATTTATAATCTATAATCTATAATATATTAAAAGTGTGAAGGGTCTTAAAAATATTGTTTGAATTTTTTGCCCTTCGTTAAAGGTCTCTGTTTTAGACAAAATTATCTTTTCACTATTTCCATAATATTTAAAAATTTAAAAATTAATTGAAGATTTATAGTAAAACTTTCCTTATTAGAAGTCTTCAAAATTAGCGACAATTAATACCTTTTTCATTAGTTTAAGAATTTTAAAAATCTATTTCATTACTTAAATTAAATTAGTGGATAACAAAGTTCAACTAAAAACGATAAAAAACGTTCTTTTAAAAAATGACAAATTTCACTTAAAAAAGATAACAATTTCTTTTTTTTTTTTAAGAACTCCCGAATAAAAATTTCACATTAAAGATCTTATTTTTTAGTATTTAAGGGAAGAAAAATAAAAGTTCCAGTTGTATCGTGCATCTATTTTAAATTTTCGGTTAGTGAATTCTTCATATTTTCCATACATTCAATTCTTTGATTCGTAATTACAAATTTACTTTATTTTTGGTTAGATATTTCAATTTGATTTTCATATAATTTTGAATTTAACTTGGTCATGATGTGGTTTATTTTTTTTCCTCTCACCACTTAAATTTGGTATAGTTGTATTTGGGAAGTGATTTGAATTTTTTGCACTTCATTAAAAATATTTGCAATAGACAAAATTATTTAATTTTAATAATCAAAAGTTACACGTGCGAGACACGTGCGCCTAAACTAGTATAATACTAATGAGACGCATGTTGTCATGTTCAAGTTTTTTGTGCTAGATCCAAGAATTTTTAGATTTATAAGTTAGACATATGTGCTCATCAATATTCTTAATAGAATCAAGAATGTTAATCCCGATTAGGCTCTATGAAATGGGGTCTTTAGATTAAGTGTGAAGGGTCTTAAAAATGTTAATTGAACTTTTGTCTTTCATTAAAATTCTTTATTTTAGGCAATCGTCTTTTCACTTTTTCTTCATCAATAAATATCATTATTAAATATTGATTGTAATAAATATATTAAAAATTAAATTGAAAAGGAACTTTTTCCGACAAAAAATAGCTTCCTAATTTTATGGTAATGTTTTTTTTCTCTTCTTTTTGGCTGTTTTCTTGTGATTTCTACTTGCCAAATATAGGTGGAACTGAACAATCACCCACAGAAGAGCAACTTTTATTAATATTCTGAAGTTATTGAATAGTTTTTATTAATTTTCTTAAGTTATTGAAGAGTTTTTAATAACAACTTTTATTAATATTCTGAAGTTATTGAACAGTATTTATTAATTTTCTTAAGTTATTGAAGAGTTTTTAATTATTATTTTTTAGTTATTTTTGAGTTGATATATATGGTTAAAGGAAATCATACATCGGCCATTGAGATATGGGTTCAGTTTGCAAATCCCCCCACCCTCCTATCCCCACACACCAAAAAAAAGTTAATTAATATAATCGGATATATTTGTATGGTTTATTTGACTTACTAGAGGTGCATGACCCGTGTTAGCACGAGTCCAACACTATAGACATTTTTTATCACTAAAATTCGATATTGATGAGATACAAACATAAATGTACATCGATTTAAAATGACAATTTTTTAAATAATAACTATTTGACGGTACTCGCTAAGGAGTGAAGTTTTATTAGATAGTTTTTTCACATGATAAGAAAGTGTGATATGTCATGTAGTCGGGCTATTTTAATTGTTTAATGATAATATTGAGACTTGTTACAAAATATAGAAAAGATGTAGGACTAATATTCATAGGATTATTTCATACAAAAACTGAAACAAAAGATACTTCAATTAGCAACAAAATCTTTAGATCATCTTCTCAAAGACAAAACACTTATAAATACAAATATTGAAATGTTTTCAACCACTACTAAGTTAAGAAATTCTTAAAGATGGGTGCACAATATTATCAGATCTAGATATTCAAATATAACAACAGTTAGAATTGAGGTGGCAGCGCGAAAAATATTTTCAAGATTAACTATTGTGATTTATAATACTTTTTATGTAATTTTGATACAATTTTTGAAAGTTAACTAAATTTTTTTACGTATTTTTAAAATACTTTAAATTATTAATTATTGTGCTTTGTAGTACTTTTTCTTCTGTTCCAATTTACGTGACAATAATAAAATTTAGAGAATCAACCAAATTTTTTTGATGTCTTTTTAATTATTTTAAATTTTTAATTATTATGATTTATAATACTTTTACGTAATTCTCAAATATATAATAGATTAAAATTGAAAGTAAAATAAACAAATATAAAGGGAAGTATCTAAGTAGGCAACAAAAACAAACATGTTGATCTGCTACCTGCTTATCATTTTATGTCTATTTTATTTTTTTTTATTAAATATCATTAATTTTTTAATACTAAGATGATTAATTAAGAGTGGTATTTAGTAAAATTACAATTGAAACAGCTGAAATAGACATGTCATTAATGTCTATTTTATTTTTTTAATTAAATATTATTATTTTTTTAATACATAAATGACGAACAATAATTAATTAGGAGTGATACAGTAAAATCAAGGTTGACGGACGCCAACTTAATTTAAAGCATCAAGAGTTAATTTATCATTTGTCGATTTTCTCATTTTATTAAATATTATTAATTTTTTAATACTTAGATGACTCATCATAATTAATTAGGAACGATATTTAGTAAAATTATGGTTGAAGCAGCTGCAACAAACATGTCATAAACACATATTTTTCTTGTTTTAATTAAATACTATTAATATGCTAATACATAAATGACTTATAATAATTAATTAGAGGTGATATAGTAAAATCATGGCGCAGCTCCTGAAGCAGCCATGTCGAAATCAATGTTTTAATTAAATATTATAAATTTTTTAATATATAAATGACTTATAATAATTAATAAGGAGTGATACGGTAAAATCATGGTTGAAGGAGGTCAACTTAATTTAATGCATCAAAAGTTAATTTATCATTTTATGTTCATTTTATTTTTTTAAAATATTATTAAACTTTTAACACTTAGATGACTCATAATAATTAATTATGAGCGAAATTTAGCAAAATTATGGTTGAAGCAGCTGTAGCAGACAAGTCATCTATTTTTTAATTAAATATTATTAATTTTTTAATACATAAATGACTTATAATAATTAATTAGGAATGATATAGTAAAATGACGGTTAAAGCAACTGAAACAAACATCATAAATATCTATTTTTAATTAAATATTATTAATTCTAATATATAAATGACTTATAATAATTAATTAGGGGTAATATAGTAAAAAATGTTATTAATTATAATATATAAATGACTTATAGTAATTAATTAGGAATAATATGATAAATTACGAAGCAATTAGAGGTAATATAGTAAATAATGAAGTAGCTGGTCGAAACCAACGCTTCTATTATATAGAAATATGTGCTTCTTCTTTCTTTTAGCTACCAAAAATAGGATTCAAGAATCGATTTTGTAGTTAGTACAACTGTTATTTCAATTATACTATTCTTTTTATTGAAGAAAGTTAAATTTTTTTTTTTTTACAAAAGATTTATAAACGAAAAAAACTCTGTACTTCTATCCAACGGAAAAATTATCCAAATGAGTTATTATTGGACTTTTATTATCACTTAAAGTTTAATTTTGCCATAATTACATTTTGTAGCTGGAAGTGTGAATAAGTTTTAAGATAATTACGGATCCTGACACACGCTTGTTTTTAAATCAATAATCCAATGACACTTTTTTTACTTTACTCAAACTCTCCTTTTACCCCTAAATCACTCTTTCTTTACCCCTAAATTCTCAAAGTTAGAAGCGATTTCTTCTTCAATCCACATCTCTCTCACGATAACAATCAATAAATCCTCATAATCTATCAATAGACATTCATATTTTAGGTTAGTTTTAACCTACTTGTGTGTGTATTTGATTAATTTATAATTTGAATAGCTAGTTTATTTTTTTTTACGCAAATCCTTCATTTTGATTTAGCAATGATGGATAATACTCCTACGAAGATGGTTACTAGAAGTATATCACGTAGTGATCCTGATGCATATATAGTTCCAACGTTTGACTTAGGAATTTCTCAATCCGAAGAAGAAGATGCATTGCCTTCGGAAGAAGTTAGAGGTATTGGGCATAAAAGAAAAGTTAGAGATGATGTTCCAACTCCGGACAATGATGATGATGATTTGGTGAAAGAGGTATTTCGTTTTTCAAATTTTTTCTTTGTTTTTCAATCTCTTACTTTGTACTAAATGATTGTTATTTGTAGTGTATGCATGTATTTATGTATGTGTATTTGTCCCATTAATGTGTACTGAATGAGGATTATTTTTTGTATGCATATTTGGTACTGTATGCATGTATTTATGTATGTGTATTTGTCCCATTAATGTGTTCTGAATGATGGTTATTTGTTGTATGCATATGTGGTACTGTATGCATGTATTTATGTATGCGTATTAGTCCCATTAATGTGTACTGAATGATGGTTATTTGTTGTATGCATATTTGGTACTGTATGCATGTATTTATGTATGCGTATTTGTCCCATTAATGTGTACTGAATGATGGTTATTTGTTGTATGCATATGTGTTACTGTATGCATGTATTTATGTATGCGTATTTGTCCCATTAATGTGTACTGAATGATGGTTATTTGTTGTATGCATATTTGGTACTGTATGCATGTATTTATGTATGTGTATTTGCACCCATTAATGTGAATTGAATGATGTTTATCTCTACTGTATGCATATTTCTTGTATCATATACTGTATTTGTATTTATATTCATTGTATGATATTTATATGCTATTGTATGTTTATATATGCAGAATGTGCGATATTATGTTAAGGAACTTCCTTCAGAATCACCACATATGTGTTGTTATTCCAACAATAACATAATAGCAGATTTGAAGGAAAAACTTTCTGTTACATAGTTTCAGATTTTACCAAGACTTGTTTTGGGATGTATATGCAAATGCATGATTGTTCTGTTCAAGCACAACTAGCTAGGTGCTTTATTTCTTTGGAGTTGGAAGAAAGTTCAAAAGATGCTCTGGTGATATATGTAAATGGATCGACACTTCGGTTTTCGCTTAGGGAATTTGCAATCATAACAGGATTAAATTGTGTTGCTAATGAAGATGATTTTGTGATTGAAAATAAAGAGCCTAACCGGATTGTTTCCCGGTGTTTTGGAGGTCAAAAGACTATAAAAAAATCAGCTTTGATTAAATATTTTGAAAATTAAGAATGGGGTGAGGGTAATGATGACGATGCTGTCAAGATTGCTATATTGTATTTCATTAATACCTTCATTTTTTCTGGCAAGAAGCATTGTGTATTTGTCCCTAAGATGCACTTTCATTTGGTTGAGAATGGTAAATGTAAGGATTACCCATGGGGTAAAAAAGCTTTTAAGGACTTAGTGAAGTCTATTTCCAAAAAAGATGGTGCGCAGAAATAGTATTATAGAATTCATGGTATGCCACTTGCTATGCAAGTTTGGCTTTATGAGTGTTGCTCTGCTGTTGATCCAAAAATTGCTATCAAACATGGTAATAGAATTCCGAGATTACTCAATTGGGAGACCATTGATAGACGTCCTCATTTTGAGGCTTTCATTGAAGGGATGTTAGCTAATGTTGACAATTCGATAACTATGACATTATGAATGCATTATTACATTTAGAATTGAATTATTTACATCTATTCAAAATAGTACACTAATGTATCTATTATTTGCAGGTTGTATACAGAAATATAACATCTACTTCAAGAGAAATAGCAATTTTACAATTTCCTTGTCTAGATATTGTAGAAGATACAACCTTAGATGATGTTTCTTTTTCTGATGATTTTCAAGATGCTTTACCAGCTACTGGAAAAAACAAAGGAAAGAAAAATTTTTATACTGCATCTTCTCCACCACATAAGAAACAAAAACAAGTGAAGTCAGTACCTTCATCTTCAAACATTCCTAGCAGATCATCCTTGAGGAATAAAACAAGCCCTCTCATTTCTGTTTCAAAAGCATCGAAGAGATCGTTGTCTCCTGTTGCAAAACATCAGACAAAAAAAGTTGTGACTCAAAAGACTATTCCTCAAAGGACACTTCCTAAGCAACCATCTATCCTAGAGAAAAGAAAATCTATTGTCAAGCCTCCAGTTAAACCCAAACCATCCAATGTTCCTACTGATGTACCTTCCAGCAGCAAGTCGGATGAAGAATCCATTTTGGCTAAACAATTTGCCATTTTCAGAAATCGGTAGATACAATTTTAATTTTTTTGAAATCTTCTGTATTTTTTTTCACAAGTTTCTTCTTGATTTTTTTGTTAAAAGGTGAAGGCTGAGATTGGTGACCTGCGCAAGTTGATAACTGATAACTTCAAGGATGTTATGAAAGCTATCAAATCAATCAAAATTGCTGAAAAAGTAGTTATAATACTATTTACTTTCATTATTCTATATATGTAAATATAGTTCATACACTAATAGTATTAGAAATTTCATTTACAGGGTCCTAATGTTGAAGCTGCAGCTGACATATCTACTGTTCTTCAATTATCACCCTAAGATATTAATGCTGCTTGTTTCAGTGTTCCAAATAAGTCTGATACATCTACGGTTGAGCTACGGCGGGTATCAAATTAATAAATTTAATAATTGTATATATATGCAACGTATTAATTTTTTAAAGTACGTTTGCATTCATGTTTTCTTACAATATAGAAATATATGAACAATATATTAGTCCATCATATTTATCCATCTTTTATAGGGTGATGATGTTGAAGCTGGGAAAGATATACCTGTTGTTTCTCAACCGTTATCTCAACATATTGGCACTGACCGTTCTAGTACTCCAAAGCAGGGTGATACTTATAGCGTTGAGCTACAACAGGTAGTAATGTATAACTGTATTTTAAATTGTATAATTGTATACGTATGATATGTATTAAGATTTATGTATTTATGTATCTAAGGAAATGCGTGACGCATATATTAGTCCATCATATTTTGTTGTTTAGCCGGATGATGACATACAATTTAATGAGGTTCCAAAGAAAAAAGAGGTACATTTATATTTGTGTATAACTTTTATAGACAAACTGTGTTTGTATTTTTATTTGACACGGTATATTCTGTATTTTTAGATACTTGAAGAAAATTTACATCAAATGCATACAAGTGATGAACAAGTGATTGAGGATGATGGTGTTGCTACATTAGGGCCGGAGACTGAATCACAGTATGAGATCTCTGATGAGCTCCTTCCAAGCTTAAACTTGGTGAAAAGTATCATCATACATCCAACTAGATGTATAAATGATACAACACTTGTACCAAAATAAAGGAACAAAAAACTTAGTCGCTGAAACTTTTCTCCTTTTACAACAAAGTTTGGATCATCATCTGGTACTCTATTATATTTGTCTCATTATTTTTGTATTCATTATTTATCAGACTATAAATACATCTTAAATAATTATGCATACAACTTTCAGGTACTTCTGCGAGTGCATCATGTGATTCACCCATATTGAACAAAAAACATTCATTTACATCTTTTATTGACTGTCCATATGATTTGTCTATTGAGAACAATTATTTGAAATGGATCAAAGAAGACCTCCTTACTACGCATGAGCGAAAGTACATTACTTTTACTATGTTTTAACTGATTAATTTTTTATCATATTGGATTCATTTTCACAATACTTATGGCAGGAAGGACAATGAAGATCATTTTAGGAAGCATAAATTAGACATTTCGAATCTATTGCAGTTTGGTGTAGAAGTTATCAGTGATAAGAATTAGTTCTACAAACTATCTTTTTCAGGGCAATTATTGAATGATGCGGTACATAATACATTGACTTTATTTTATTATGTATTCGATTTTATGTATTGACACACAATTTAATGTTTGCAGCACATTAATGTCATATTCTATTACTTGCACAAGAGAGGAAAGTACAGTCCTTTAAGTAACTACTCTCACACAACTGTTGATTGTGTTTTCAAGATTAAAGTAGCAGAATTATGGAAGAAGTATGTGGACCCACAAAGTTGTACATCTTCTGTGCGTGAAGAATATGCTGTATGTGAATACATGAATGGATATAGGTTGATGACTGGTGTCCCATGGCATACAGTAGATCATGTTCTAATTCCTTTGCATGTGAAAGAACGACTCCACTGGGTACTTCTTGTAGTGTCGTTCTTAGATCAGTGTTTATATATTTACGACTCGTACAACTCTGCAATCCATGATGTGTATGTCAAAATAGAGGTGCAAAAGTTTACAGAGGTTATACCTTCTTCCCTTTTGAACATCGACTTCTATAAGAAAAAAATAGACATTGATTGACAGTGTCACCTCAAGTACAAAAATAGAGATGAATATGATCCATTTGAGGTGATTTTTGTCAATGATATACCTCAACAAAGATCTGGCAGCATGTATGTATATAATGCATCAATATTTTACTTGTAGTGATTATGTTGGTAAATATAGTAACATACTTTTGTATTTATGTTTTTAGAGATTGTGGTATTTATGTTGCTACTTATGCGGAGTTTCTCACTGGTGGTCAAGGTGTGTCAAATAAGGAATTTGATATTGCGTTACTCTGCACCCGATATGCTGCTTTGCTTTGGGATTATGATCCAAAAAAGAAAGAAAGTGGCGCTATGAGTGACGATGAGGAACCTGCAAAGATACATAGACCCCTCACTGATTGGGACAGTAGAAAGGATGTTACTATATTGTAATGCTAGTTTATGTTCTAGAAAGTTTCTGAGATTATGTAGTTTCGATAAACACAACAATAGTGTATGTGTTTTATGTGATACTAGTTTCCTTTATTTTGAACTGTACTCTGTATTTATGTTTTGAATACACTTTATCTTTTATGGTTTTGGATGAACAAATAAGTGTATGTGGTTTATATGATAGCAATTTCATTGTGTTTGAACCATAGTGTATGTGGTTCTGTTTCGATATATTACATTTTATTCTCATTTGCTTTTCTCCCGATCTTTCGTGTGTATTAAATAATCTCAATATAAAGGTATTGATATCTATTTCGTACATGATTTTCAATGTCAATTGACATGTATTCTATCTCAACCTAATAGGATTACATGTATTTAACAAATAAAAAATCATATGTATTTGATAGTGTCATTCTACTGCAAATACATTTCCCAATACATTTATGTATATTGCTGATTACCTGATATATGAAAAAACATAGAATATCAACTACAAAGATCAACAACCATCACTACATTCATGAATACAATAGCTGTATTCAGCAAATTCATTATGATCATATTAATTTGTTCAAACAAGAATATAGTAAAGAAGACTTAGACTGCAGTAACTAAAGCAGTAACACAAGACTTAGATTTGTTCAAACTAAAGCAGATTTTTAATGCAACAATAACTAAAGCAATTTTTAAACTGTCTCAAATTAATTGTGTAAAAGAAATTTAACTAGCAATTTATTACAACAGCCTTTAGCTAATCCCAACTTTAATGTATCTCCTCATGTTGTGCATTACCACATGAACGCTTGTTATGACCACGGAATCCACATATGCTGTAAATTTTTTTCTTCTTTTTATACATCTCAGTGTATGACTTTTTTCGCTTTTTCTTTGATTTTACAGGAGGCCTTTTAAACTTTGGTGGTAGTACCACTTCTTTTGCAACTTCTTCAGGTATCTGCCAGTCAGTCACATCCGAAAAAAAATACACTGAAATTTCATGTATTCTCAACACAGTTTCTGGCTTGTAATAATTTGAGCAATATGGACCTGATTTGAATTTCTTCTTGTTTAAAACAGCCAAAGCATGCGGGCATGGTATTTTATCATATTAAAACTGTCCACACCTGCATTTTTTGTTTTCAAGACAAATAATAAAATTTTTTTCTTTGTCATTTACTGCATATAGGTAGTCTGTTGACGGTGTTACCTGCAATGAATACATAAATTACTGCATATAGGTAGTCTGTTGACGGTGTTACCTGCAATGAATACATAAATACAACTCAAATCTAAATATGGAATGCTATAGATTAAATACATATGTATCCTAACATACCGTCATACGTGCTGATAGGGTATCATTCATTGTAAGAATATCCTGAAATTTCATGTCAAGTGTTGTGGATGTGAAGGAGGCTTTTTGCCTATTAGTGCAATTCCATCGCCCAAACATCTTTCTCACTTCTTCAAGAAAATTTTAAATTGGCTTCTCTCTTGCTATTACCAGTGCTGAATTAATAAACTCTGCAGTATTTGATGTCATTGTTCATCCTTTGTTAACTGGCTCATACACCTTTGACCACTTGTCATATCCTGCCAACTCCAAATATTCCTTAACTCTCACATCTACATTTTGAACTATTTCCATCAAGCTGTTAAAATCAGGCTGTCTGTATGCTTTAGCCATGGTATAGTACACCTCGCTTAACTAGTCATGTGACTTCCTGTATCTTTTGTGTACATTTTTTCAGAAGTGCCATATGCATGCATAATGTTTTACATCAGGGTACACTTTAGAAACAACTTTTATGATACTCTCATTTCTATTAGAAACAACTTTTATGATACTCTCATGCCTTAATTTGCTCAAGAAATCAAGTCCATGAAGCATCATTTTCTGAATCAACCACTCCGTATGCTAATGATAATATGTTACCTGTACAAAAATAAAAATACAAATACATGATAAATGTCAAAATAATCTCTAAGTTTTTATTTAAATAATGTAGTATACTTACCTGCACCAAAGTACTAGCACAAACAGATGTCTCTATGTATGTTGATTTGAGTTGGCTTCTATCAACTACAACGATTGATCTACAATGCTCAAATTCCTTGATAAAAGCATAAAGAGATATAAACAGATACAAAAATCAATTTTTAGGCATTTTCTTCATTCGAATATGTGATGCAGGGTAAGTTTTTTCCATGTTGTGTAAGTAAGCAGGTAACTTCTGGTAAGATCGAGCCGGTTTCTCCATTATAGAATTTGCTGCCTTCTCCTTAGCATGCCAAGCCACCATGTATGTCACATCCAGTCCAATGTTTTTCTTTATATCATCTCTAATATCAGTTGGTGTATATTTTTTCTTTAAATTGGCTATTTTTTATTTAATAATCCCTGCTATCCATTTGCTAGTAACATGAGAGTCTTTGTAGATCTTGTCCTTTAGTGAACATGTATGTTCGCTTACAAAAGTCCGAACTACAAACTGTTTAGAATCATTCATGCTTGACGACTTGAAAAATTACTTGTATTCTTTAGATTTACATTTAAGCCAATAGATGCACACATCATGTATAGTAAATGCATAACCCATTACAAAACTGTATACATTATGATAGTAATAACATTCAGTGAAATCAAATGTATAAAGAATAAATATACCTGTTGGCATTAGACCTAGGTATTTTTGTAGCAAATCAGTGATTAATCTAATAGTTATGCATTACAGCCTGAAGTGTAGCCTTGTCTTTGTATCTCTGGCCAACAACCACTTCTTTTTTATTAGTATCAAAAATAAAATTTTGCATGTCATAGTCTGAAATCATCATTTGAAGTGGATCAATTGAAGCTGCTGTATCAAGTTCACAAAGTTCATTTTCAATAAGATTTTCTGCTGATACATCCTTACTGATCTCATTATCAGAAAAATTAACACACAGAGGATACTTGACAAACACATTGTTTAATTTTTTCAATTGAACATACACCTTGACTCCCATGTCGTTGTGTATCTCCATTGGTTTATTGGCACCCTCAACACCGTATTTAATCTTCACAGTTTTCACTCTCAAGCCTATCATCAGCTGGCTACCAATTAACTCAACCAAGTCTCTGTGAGAGGTATATTCATTTAAGACTATTTCTTTAGTCTCGTAATCGTTGTATTTAGTGTCTTCAGTCCACTTTTTCGAATGCCAAATCATGATCATTATGCTTGCCATTTGTTTCTGTTAGAGTTGATGCAACTGTTAAAAGTCAGAAATATAGTAGCACAAAGTAAATACAGTAGTATATTACAAAGTGAATACAGTAGTATATTACAAAGTTAATTCGATAATTCAGACATACAAAGTGAATACAATAGTATATTACAAAGTTAATTCGATAATTTAGACATACAAAGTGAATACAGTCATTGAAATTAAAGTATCAACCAATTTAAAAATCTGCAAGTAATACAAACAATTATACACAAAACTATAATTCACTGAATCATATCATTTAATCTAGTGTATTTGTTTCAAAGTTGAGGAATGAATTAAGAACTGCATTACGACATGCCATATTTGTTTCCAAGGATCAATCAAAATTTTTAATATTTTGTTGATTTTGAATTATTCTGTATTTATTTCAAGCTCGTATAACAGTGAATAAAACTACATTACATTTTGTATTTGCTTCGAAGGAGGATGAACCAAAATTTTAGGGATTTTGATGATTTTGAATTCTTCAGTATTTGTTTCAAACTCGAAGTACAGAACAGTGAAAAAAAATATTACAACATACAATACTTGTTCTAAAGAAGAAGGATTAATCAAAGTTTTAAAAATTTTGATGATTTTAAATTTCTCAGTATTTTTTTCAAACTCGAAGTACAAAATAGTGAAAAAACTACATTACGACATACAATATTTGTTCCGAAGAAGAAGGACCAATCAAAATTTTAAAAATTTTGAATTTCTCAGTGTTTGTTTCAAACTTGAAGTACAAACAGTGAAAAACTACATTACAACATACATTGCTTTGAAGAAAAAGGATCAATCAAAATTTTGGGGATTTTGATAATTTTGAATTCTTCAGTATTTGTTTCAAATAAAAAAAAACAGAGAAAAAAATAGATTATGAAATACCTGTATACGTTTTGAAGAAAAAGGATCAATCAATTTTTTTTTTGAAATTTTGCGTTTTGTTTAGGTATGAATTTAGCTCTATTTGTTCATAAAAATGGAGAATTGCCTTTGAGAGGTGTTTAGATCTATTTGTTGATAAAAATGGAGAATTAACTTTTAGAGAATCGTGTTTAATTAGGCAACAGATAGTCAGTTAATAGAAAAAGCGTGATTGAATTTTTTTTTCTTTTTTTAAAAAAATTACTTCCATTTTTGGTGCGACTGCATTCATATTTTATATGAATACATAGTATCGGTAAAACTGAATACAACGGGCGTAAATCGAATACAGCGGCTATAAATGGTAATTATGTAAAATGTGGCTATGAAAAGTGGGTTTTATAGCAAAATGCTGCTATTTTTGAAAGTTTCCCTTATCCAACTACATGATAGAAGGGTATGGAGGTCGAGATTTAGATTAGAAGGTTAAATTCTTTTTTATTTATGAATTGTGTCTTTTATAATGTCGTAGCTTTGATGTGAAATTTAGTTCTAATATTGTCGCATGCCCGTAATATATAGAACTAAAGATTAACTTTTTTTAAAATATGAATCATGTTTTTTGTTCTAATATTGTCGCATGTCTGTAAAAAAATTTCACATCAATGTGTTTAATATATGAATCATGTTTTTTGTTCTATTCTGTTCTAGAAATAAATATACTACGGGTATGCAACAATATTAGAACTAATATTAAATATTTTAATATTGTCGCATGCCCATGAAATTTAGTTCTAATATTGTCGCATGCCCGTAAAAAAATTTAACCTTTAGTTCTAATATTGTTGCATGCCTGTAATATATTTAGTTCTATTTTGTTCTAGATTATGAATATTATCAATGTGTTAGCTTCAAGTTAATTAGTCAAGATTTCTAAATAACTCAATTCAAATTTTTACTATACTTTACACTAAGAGTAATGTCTTAATGATGATTAGTTAAAATTTACGTGCAACGCACATACCTCAAACTAGTTTTCTCGTAAAGCCTTGGTCAAACGCCTCAATTTTTTCAAATAAGTACTTTTGAAAAAAAAAGAAGCACTTTTGAGAAAAATAAGGTTGGCCAAATGAGCTATTAGTTGAACAATAACTCCTCCCTTTTTTTTTTTGGCTTCACTCAAGGTGTGTCGATATAGAGGAGAATATGTTCTCTAAATTTCTCATGTCGTTTGACTAAAGTTTTTGAAAAATATTTTTCAAAAAAAATATATTTTCTTAAAATAAATAAAATAACTTCCTTAATAAAAGTAGGAAAAACAAATTGCAATGTATCATACCACTCTTAAATTGCCCACCCCAAATTTTATTTTAAAATTTCTTTCTTACCCATTCCCCTATCCGACCCCAACAACTCACCCCATCACCACCACCCCAAAAAAAAATTTAAAAAGGAACTTTAGATTTTTTTAAAAATAATTTCTTTACCTACCTTGACCCCCCTCCTACCCTACCCCTTATCCTACCCACCAAAAATCCCCTGCCCTCCTCCATCACATTTCTATCGCTCTATCCTTATTTGTTCTCATTATTTTATGTTAGATACATATAAATATTTTTATTTTTTACAACGTACCAAAACAAGAAAATAAGTAAAAAATAACTTATTTTCCTAGAAAATATTTTTTATGGATAACATTTTTCTTCATGCCAAGCTCACCCTAGAAGTACCTTTGTGAAGTCTCTTAGAAAGGTGATTTGAACGTTTTGTCCTTTATTAAAAGACTCTCTTTTAGACAAAACTATCTTTTCACTATTTTCTTCAATTTATTATTTAATTACGTTTATTATATTAACTAGACTCCTAAAATAAATGGGACTCCTAAAATATATGGAAGGAGAATCAATTAATATTTTCCTTTGTACTAATCAATTAGAAAAATACTTCTAAAATAAGACTCTATTAGGGAAATAGTTCTATAAATATTGAGATGCATGTTAAACTAGAGAAGAAACTAATTTACTTATTGTAAAAATATGATTGATGCTCATCTAACTTGATTTGGTTGCATGTCTAGATTG
>NC_061119.1:40282413-40432569 GCF_002878395.1 Capsicum annuum
ATTTTCATTCAAGTTATTCTTTAGTGTCAAAATTGTCGCTCAAACAAGAGCTATTTTCATAAAAACTGACGCTTTGTGATTATTATTGTATTATTTTATTGTAATTTACAGGTTGTAGATGAATTTACAGGTGGTAGATGAATCTCGGTCGGCTTTGAGGAATTTTTTGGGTAAATATTAGTCTTAATTGTATTGTTTTTATATCTCTATTTTGAGGAATTTTTTTGTGTAAAGGTAAAGTTTAGTTGTATTATTTTGATATCTCTATTATTGTATTATTTTGTTATAGTTTACAGGTGGTAGATGAGTGTCGGATGACTTTGAGGAAATTTTTATGTAAAGGTTAAATTTTATTATATTATTTTGATGTCTCTATCATCGTATTGTTTTGTTGCAGTTTATAAATTGTAGATGAATGTCGATCGACTTTGAAAATATTTTTGATAAATGTTAGGTTTAATTAAATTAATTTTTAAAAGATGTTGAATTTGATTATTGTATTCATTGTTATTATTTAAATAAATATTATATTTAAAATAACATTTGAACTTAATAAAATAAGGTACACGCATAAGATGGGTAAATCTAAACTAGTATAATGAAACAAGAGAAGAAGTGATTTCATTGACCGACAAGACAATTTGATTTGTAGTCAGTTAACTAAGAAGCCAATAGAGAATATTGTGTTTATAATGACCATTACCAAGTCTTTATTGACCGACTCACTAATTTTCAAATTCACTTTTGAGTAAAAACACCAAAAGGAAGATTCTGACCAAAACTGTACCATGGAGGCTTCAAGAAGTTCAGATGCGGCCTTCAGCTTAAGGAAAATAGTACTTCAAAGCAATCTAGAAAATGTAGTAATAGAAATAGAAGAAATAGTAGATAGTAACACAATAATAATAAAAACAACAAATAATAATAAAAATTAAAGGATAAGAAACCACCATAGCAGAACTACAAAAGAAAAGAGTTAGTATATTGAGGAAAATAAATAAAATTTCAATATTATTGAGCAAAGTGGTTTAAGAAGCTAATCAAACTATTAGTGTGATCAGGCAATGAAATAGTAAAATAATTAGTTAGTAACTAACTCTTAGCTCACCTCTAATCAACTATAACCGACCTATAGCTAACCAACTCGGAGATACTCAGTATATATATATATATATATATATATATATATATATATATATATATATATTGTGAAGATGATTTGAACTTTTTATCTAAAGACCCTTCTTTAAACAAAATTATCTTTTCACTATTTTCTTTAATTTATTATTTAATTATTTTTATTATATTAACTAACTCCTAAAATATATGGGCTTCTAAGATATATAGAAGGAGAATCAATTAATATTTTTTCTTATACTGATCAATTAGAAAAATACTCCTAAAATAGGACTCTATTAAGAAAATACTTTTATAAATATTGAGATGCACGTTAAACTACCGAAGAAATCAATTTACTTATTGAGAAAATATGATTGATGCTCATAGAACTTAATTCGGTTGCATGTCTAGATTGGTGGATGCTTAGTTTTTTCACCCTCAACTTCTATGTCAGTCAGCTTTGAGAATTTTTTTTTTTAGGATAAAGGTTAAGTTTAATTGTATTATTTTTATATCACTGTTTTGAGATTTTTTTGTGTATAAAGGTTAAGTTTAATTATATTATTTTGATATTTCTATTATTGTATTATTTTGTTATAATTTACAGATCGTGGATGAGTATAAGAAGGCTCTGAGAAATTTTTTGTGTAAAGATTAGATTTAATTATATTGTTTTGATGTCTCTGTCATTGTATTTTTACAGATGGTAGATGAATGTTGATCGGCTTTAACAAATTTTTTGGATAAAGATTAGGTTTAATTAAATAAATTCTTCAAAAGATGTTGAATTGAATTATTGTATTTATCTTTGTTATTTAGATAAACATCCTATTTAGTATAATGTTTGAACTCAATAAAGGGAGGTACACGCGTGAGACACGTACACCTAAACTAGTATATATATATATATATATATATATATATATATATGTATATACATACATACATATCACTTGTAATTATATCATGATAAGTGAATCACACATTTCTCTCTTATGCAGTTTTCCTTATTCTTCTTCACTATATTTTTTTCTTCTGTCAATTGCATTACTGCTACAACTCCGTATGAATTTCAACTGAGTCCTTCTGAATTTATCATAATATCAGAGCGGGAAGCTCAGGATTGATCAGCCATCTTTTTCTTCCCGTGAATTTCATTCCATCAGTAGTTCACATTGCTCGATTATTTTTTTTTCTCAATTCTCATTTCTCAAAATTTTGGGCAGTTCATTTTCTTGAAATCTCTGGTAAAGTTCAAGAACAATGTCTACATTAAATAATGTCAATAATCGATCCACTAAATTCACTGCTTCTCAACCTTTCAAGGGGATTCATCAAATTCATCAACTTCTGTCGGTACATAGAGTTCGATTATTCATAATCATTCTTTTTTCTTGACCACCAGTGATGTGAATGGTATGACTATTGTCTCGACTCAATTAACTGGCAGTGAAAATTATTTGATTTGAAGTAGATCTATGTGAATTGCTTTACTGGGAAGGAATAAATTTGATTTTGTTGATGAAAATTTAAAGAAAGAAACCTTTCCTAATGAATTGCATAACCATTGGAAAAAGGAAAATGCTATAGTTTTATTTTGGTTAATCAATATGTCTCAAATAATCTTGTTGTTGGGATAGTATATATGTTTGGCTTGATCTTAAAGAAAAGGCTTATAAGATTGACGGACTAAGAACTTTTAATTTACATTAAGAAATAGCGTTAATTATTCAAGGTGTTCAATTTGTGTGGTTTACTATACAAAATTGAAGTCACTATGGGATCAGTTTGAATCTGTTGTACCATCCCCTACATGTTTATGTGAACGATATAGGGACTTTGTCATTTATTTGTGAAGACTGGAATTGTATAAGTTTTTGATGGGGTTGAATGATACCTATTGTCAAACAAGAAGTCTGATCATACTAATGTCATCACTACCTATAGTAAATCAGGTCTATGCCATGATTTTGAGTGATCAGAGGAAAAAATGATGTATTAATCCACTAGCAGTGCTGATCTTTTAGGTGTTACACCTGGTGTGTTTGATGCAATGGTTATATACTCTAGGGGGTTACGCAGAAAGGAAAGAAACATTATAATCCTAATGATAATCCAAATGCTATATGCGATCACTGTAAGTTAACAAGTCACTTCATGAAAGATTGTTGCAGAGTAATTAGTTACTTTTGGGGACACCCAAAGTACAATGAGAAAAAACAGTTGGAAAAAGGAAATACTTATAGAGATGCTAAGGGTAAATAGAGAAAAGTTGGACCAACTATGTACAATAACATCTTATATAATAGTGCTCACATTGTTATAGTAGAATAGTATAATCCACACTAGAATGCACCAAAAGATCATGTCACGAGAAATCAAGTGTCACACAACTCTCATGCTACAAATCAAGCTCAGGTGGAAGAGTCTTTGAACCATGCTGGATCTTCTCAACCTCAAAACTCGAGATATTGGAAGGCTGCTGGTCAACACATGATGCCTCTTAAATCTCTCAAGATCAATAAAATCAAATCTACAAAATGTTGAATCAAAATCAGGCTACTACAACACCATCCTCATCATTCAATATTGTGAATGTGTCAGGTACAGGTGGTTCCATATTAGTGTCTACAGAACCACAAGAGTGTATCATTAATACATGGAACACTAACCACATGGTTCTAGACTTAGAGTTACTAAATAATCAAATTGTGTTTACTACCAAATGGTGATGTTACACTTGTAACTCATATTGGTACCAGTAATCTTTCAAATCACAGTGTTATTCAAAATATTTTTCATTTATCTCAGTTTAAATTCAATATTTCGTCAGTATCACAAGCAACTAGAAAGTTGAAATATTTTGCTATCTTCTTTTCTATTTTTGTGTGTTTCAGGATCTCTTCAATGGTAAGGTGAAGGAAATTGATAAAGAAAAGCATGGATTGTATTTTCTACTAAAAAAACAAGCAACCTAGATCTAGCAAGAATGGATTGTTTAACAAGAATAAAAATCTGCCTAACTGAGCATTACAGAATTATTCTATTATTACTTTATGGCATATGAGACTTGGTCATGTATCTCATGGTGTCCTGTAGAGTTTGTTTCCTGAATATAAGAATAAAATAATTGACACTAATCAGTGGCGGATCCAGCAATTTTAGGCTGTGGGTGCTTAAAAAATAAAGGGTGTAGTTGCAGGGATTCGATCCCATGATGGGAGACATGAAAGTTATGCCTAAAGCTATGGCACCCAACCATGCTTTTGTTCTCTGGGTGCTTTTTTAAATATTTTACCATTTTTTCACTATTTCTTATATAATTATACCTCTTTTCTACGTCGAGTTTTGTGGGTGCTCGAGCACCTGAAAAATGCACGTGGGTCCGCCCCTGACACTAACATCAATGTACTATATGCCCTTGTGCTAGACAAACAAGATTACCTTTTCCTAATAGTACTTCTACTACTGCTATTGCATTTTTGAATTGTGCACATTAATTTATGGGTTCCTTACAAGGTTCCTACTGGTGATGAACATAAATTCTTCTTAACTATTATAGATAACTTCTCAAGACATACCTAAGTATATTTATTAAAACTAAAATCAGATGTGTGTCCTTATCAAATACTTCATAGCTTATGTGCAGACTCAGTTTAATGTTAAGATCAAAATTCTTAAAATAGATAGTGGTCTGAGTTTATTAACTCTCAGTGTTCTACATTGTTTAATGATCTAGGCATTATGCACATGTGCTTATATCCCTTAGCAAAATGGCATTGCTAAGAGAAAACATAGACATGTTTTAGAAATTACTAGACCAATTAGGTTCCAAGGTCATATACCTCTAAAATTTTGAGGTCACTGTGTCAAGGTTGATAGCTATATGATTATTAGACTTCCCTCTAATGTTATTGAGGGTATTACACCTTATGAAAAACTGCATGGAAAAAAACCTTCTCTTGCCCATCTAAGGGTTATATGGTGTTTATTCAAGCCAAAATACTTCATGAACATGATAAATATATGTCAAGGTCCAGACAAGCCATTCATATGGGTTATTCTGAAACTCAAAAAGGATATATACTATGTGCCCTTTATGAATAGGGATGTCTCATTGAGAGAAAACTCATTTCCCTTCACAACATCACAAGTTCATTGTTTCCTGCACCATCTCAAGTTATTTTAGAAGAATTGACAGATGATTCTCAGAAAATAATTACACCTTTAGCTACACGAATGCCTACTACTAATTAGACTTTCAACAACATTACAACTTCTACTGCAACAACTACTAGAAAGTCAACAAGAGGTAAACATCCATCAAGCCGGATGAAAGATTTTGTAATTCTTAATGTTTAGGATGTGCCTTATGCACTGTCCAAATACATCTTCTATGACTCTATTGCTCCTAAATATCAAGCTTATCTTACTGTTTTCTCTAAAATTGTAGAACCTAACTCTTATGCAAAAGCTATGAAAGATCCAAGATGAGTGGAGGCTATACAAGTGGAGATAGTTTCTCTAAATAGCAATCAGACCTGGAAAGTTGTTCCTTCGCCATAAGGCAAAACATCTATTAGATTCAAATGGATCTACAAGGTCAAGTACAAGGCATCAGGGGAAACTAAGAGATTTAAGGCAAGACTAGTTATTAAAGGATATAGTCAAACTGAAGGTATAAACTATTAGGAAACCTAAAGTCTAGTTGTCAAGATTAGAACTCTATGAATTGTCCTTGCTTTTGTTACCTCAATAAAATGGTACATCCATCAAATCGATGTTTACAATGCCTTTCTACAAAGTGACTTACATGATAATATCTACATGGATCTACCTTTGGGATTTAAGAGTGAAGGGGGAGAAGAAGGTGTGCAAGCTCCCAAAGTCCCTTTATGGACTTTAGAAAGCCCCTAGAAAATGGAATGCTAAGCTAGTTAAGTCTTTTACTAAGTGCGGATCCAAAATAAAATCAATATAATCACTCATTATTTTTGAGAAAATCTAATCTGGGATAATTGTTGTTTTGGTATATGTTGATGACATTCTAGTGACAGGTGACAACTTTATTGAAATCATGGAAACTGCGGTTACACTACACAAAGCATTCAAAATCAAAGACTTGAGAGAGCTAAAGTGTTTTCTGGTAATTGAATTCGCAAGATCAGAAAAAGGAATTGTCATGCATCAAAGGAAGTATTCTCTACAAGACATTCTAGTCACAGGTGAAAACTTGAATAAAATCATGGAAACTAAGGCTACATTACATATATCATTCAAGATCAAAGACTTAGGAGAGCTAAAGTGTTTTTTGGGAATTGAATTTGCAAGATCAGAAAAAGAAATTGTCATGCATCAAAAGAAGTATGCTCTAGAACTAATATCTGAAACAATTTTAAGTGTTGCAAAACCAACTTCTATTTTTATGGATACAACTACCAAATTTACAACCAAAGAGTATAATGAACATTACAAACTACCTGCCAATGTTTATGATGAGCTATTAACTGATCCAAGTACATATCAAAGATTGGTTGGTAAATTACTATATTTAACTGTAACAAGGTTTGGTATCTCTTATAGTGTGCAAAATTTGAGTTTGTATGTGCAGCATCCAAAGCAATCACATCTAGAAGCTGCCGAGTCATCAGGTATGCGACAGGAAGTTCAAGTCAAGAGATTCTACTATCAAGCAAGAGATAAAATGAGCTAATTAGATACTATCATGCAAATTGGTTTGCATGAAGTGTTACAAGGAATTCAGTCACAGGGTTTAATATTAAACTTGGTGAATCTCTTATTTTCTAGAAGTCTAAGAAGTAATCCACAGTCTAAAGGAGCTCTACAGAAGCTGAGTATAAAAGTTTAGCCTCTACAGTGTTTGAACTAATGATACGGGTATGACCATGAATGTGGGTGAGTGCGAGAGTGAATTGACTCGAGACTTGGAGTGTACACGTAAAGTGCAAAGAAAGGCCTAAATAGGCTCCAAAATCAGTCCATACAATGCACTCCAAGAGAGCCCACTTGAAGACTTTGACTAAGGGGTTATTTTGGATATTTCACACTATTCTTGTAATACACTATACATACAACCTTCTAGGGTTTCATTCATTAGACTTGGCTGAATATTGATGTTGTATCACACTTAGAAATATTTCTCTCTTATGAGAAAGTCTCTCATAGTCGAAATCCATGTAACTAGGATTTTCAACTTGAGGGTGGAATCTCTCATGTTGAATTCATGCTTGGAAATGTTAGGTGCATTGAGAGATCAAGGTACCTCTTGTTCCTACGTAGGAGTTAGGTTAGTGTTGTGTGTAGTATTAAAGGTCCAAGAGTGTAACAATTCTTGGGTTGTTAATATTATTGCCTCATTTGGTCTATCTATCTATCTTTACATTTCAGATTTGTAGTGGACTATTTTGTGTCTTTGTTGAATCTGAATTTTGTAATCATTATGTTCATCTTGTTCATTGTGTATTATGGCGAATTCGAGAGTGGTCTCCATCTTAGTCCTCAAATCCTTCAGATTAGTGGACTGTTTTGGAGTTATTTCATGTTTCTCTTGTTTTTCCCGCTTCATTTGGTATCAGAGCCATCTTTGATTTTGTTCTAACAAGATCAATCTTGAGCTTGAGACTTGAATATTTTTTCCAGAAAATATCAATCTGTCCACTTTGTGTTTTTGGCCAAAAATTGTGTTCTTGTTGTGTCTTGGCTGAGATTTTTACTTGTCTTAAGTGTTTCTAGTGTTAGTATTGTTCTTCACTAACACTTTGAGTCTATATCTTGATTTGAGCCTTTGTTGTTGATGTTGTTATTGTGAACTTGGACTTGACAAATTGTTGTTGGTATTGTTGTTGCGGATTTAATGTTTGGACTATTTTGGATGTGTGGTGTGCTGTTGGTTTAAGGTTTGAATGTGTATTGTGGAGATTGTGTCATGATTTTAAGCTTGGAAAAGTATTTTTGATTTTTGGGGTCCAACTTGAACCTTAGACTTCAAGACTCAAAGTTTTTGTTCTTGGTGTTCTTCACCATCTCTATATGTTGTTGAAGAAAAGGTGGTTGTTGGTCTTATAAGTTGAAGAAAGAGAGTGTGAATTGATGTTAGTCTTGCAAGGCATAAATCCAAGATTTAAGGTGTAAGACTTGTGGCTCAAAGACTTTTCCTACAGCCACAAAAGACTTTATCAACAATTTCCCAACACTCCCTAGACTAGACTTCTACTTTTCAACTTTTTCTTTTTTCAAGAACCTTGTGTTTTGGGAAAAACTACTTTTTCTTGTTTCAAGAACCTTGTCTTGTGGGACTAGTACAAGACAAAATTCATCTTTTTAAGAGTGGACTTGTACATATTCAAAACTTGTTTTTTTCCTCCAAAACCAATTGTCATCCTTCCCAAATTAAAATGGGACCAAGACTTGAAATTGAAATATAAAATTGAGAAACCGCAACCAATACGTGACTGCCACATCATTATTTTTTACTGTTCATGTAACAATTTTGGCTCTAATTTTAGATTTCTTAGTTTTATTTTATTGTCTCTTAGTTCGTTTGTTGGTTCGAACACTAATTGACAACCTAGTAATCTCCTACTAGCTTGTAAGTTAGTTTTGTGTTAATTTGTTTGTGTTTACGTTTGTTGTGTACTTTTATCCTTTTGAATTCGTTGTTAGTTGTTGACTCAAGTCCTACAAGATTTCATTTGAGTTTCAAACAAAAATCCATTTCGGGAAAAGAGTAGACTCGACACTCAATCACTCACGAAGTACAAGCCGGCTTTCAACACTTGTGAAACCTAGTGAGGTAAAGCCTAGAGTGAGAGTGTGGTGAGGCATTTTCGATCTAACAAGTTTGTTTATTTTCTTTGTTTGTTGTGTCTTTTTGTTAGGTACAATGGCTTCCCATAATTTCAATGCCACATATGATCGTATCAATGACAATATTGAAGATATGAAATGGCACATTGAAATTACACGCCAATTGCTACCCAAACTCTATCCACAAAATCTAATTGTCCAAGCACCTTGCGTTGAGAGCTTCCCAGAGGAAGTTGCTGCCCAACTTGTGAGTAAAACTTGCCCACTACTTAAGGATATGCGTGATGTGATTAATGAATCTCAAGTGAGTGAAGGATTTACAGATGTTGCCCAAGGAAAAAGGAGTGAACCTATGAGCCTATATTGTTGTAAAGATGCTAATGTTTGTTTGGCTCATAGGGTTAATCATGTGCTTTACATATCTTTGAAACTTGATAATGATTCCTTAGAGAGTGAAAGTTCAGAATCTATCTGCAGGTTAGATCATTCACTCTTTAGGCACAATGTCTTGTTTGAAGATAGTTTATTTACTCTTAATGAACCTAATGGTGCAAGTGATGTTGACGGCATGACTTGTCTTGGAAGCTATAACCTATATGCTAACCCACTATGGTGTGACAACGTTCCTCCTCCAGATGGAAATCTCTTCTTGGAAGATGAGAGTACTCTTAAGGGTAGGGAATGTGTAGTCTTGAAAAGGAATAGTTAATCGGGTGAAGATGACCATGATTTGATTGATTACTTGGGAAACCCGAAATGTGATTGTTCTTGTAAAAATGTTTTTGTGAATGATTCCTTTGCTGCCCATGGTGATTTATATCTATGTGGGGATTATTCTCTTGAAATAAAAGGTGGTGCATGCTTAGAAATTCCATCTACTTCTTCTTTATGTATTCCTTATGTTGAGCATACTAGTGGTGATGGACTTGAAGCTAGTGAGTACATGCATAAGGACATCATAGTTGAAGTTAATTTGTGTGACACCTTTCTCTACCCTCTTTGTGCTCATGATATTTCCACTAATGATCTAGAAGGTATGCCTAATTTTGAGGACGACACCATAGGGGATAGTGAGAGTGGCCAAAACCCATGTCCATGGTTACTTCTCCCATTCGATCCCGGTAGCATCTTAGGGTATGGTAGGAGTTGTCTCGGCCCATGCTCATTATTTGTTGATATTCGTCATAGCCACTTCCTCTGTGACATTTGTACTAAGCTTTTCACGATCAACCCAAAGGATTCTTGGTTGTACTTCAAGTGTGTACCACCTTGGCATGATGATGTTATTTGTTAGATTGATTTTTTTTGCACTAACCCTAACCCTCATGCCATGAGGATGTGTGCTTGTTTGTTCTCTTTGTATTTTGTAAGGTACGGATTCAAGGTCAAATCCTTTTCAAGAAGGGGAGAATGATACGGGTACGACCACGAAGGTGGGTGAGTGCGAGAGTGAATTGACCCGAGACTTGGAGTGTACATGTGAAGTGCAAAGGAAGGCCTAAATAGGCTCCAAAATCAGTTCATACAATGCACTCCAAGGGAGCCTACTTGAAGACTTTGACTAAGGGGTTATTTTGGACATTTCACACTATTCTTGTAATACACTATAAATACAACCTTCTAGGATTTCATTCATTAGACTTGGCTGAATATTGATGTTGTATCACACTTATAAATATTTCTCTCTTATGAGAAAAGCTCCCATAGCCGAAATCCATGTAACTAGAATTTTCAACTTGAGGGTGGAATCTCTCGTGTTGGATTCATGCTTGGAAACGTTAGGTGCGTTGAGAGATCAAGGTTCCTCTTGTTCCTACGTAGGAGATAGGTTAGTGTTGTGTGTAGTACTAAAGGTCTAAGAGTGTAACAATTCTTGGGTTTTTAATATTATTGCCTCATTTGGTCTATCTATCTATCTTTACATTTCAGATTTGTAGTGGACTGTTTTATGTCTTTGTTGAATCTGAATTTTGCAATCATTGTGTTCATCTTGTTCATTGTGTATTGTGGCTGTTTTGGTGTTGAAAACACACCTCTTTATCTTGTTATTGTGTGGTTGTAGCGAATCCGAGAGTGGTTTCCATCTTAGTCCTCAAATCCTTCAGATTAGTGGACTATTTTTGAGTTGTTTCGTGTTTCTCTTGTTTTTCCCGCATTAACTAACATGGTTGATCGGGTTAATCAAGGATCTAGGTGTACAACTTAAGTTGTCTGCTACTACTGTGTTTTGTTACAACAAAGTTGCTCTTTGAATGACAACTAGTCCTATCTATCATGAAAGGACCAAGCATATAGAGATAGACTGTCACTTTGTAAGAGAGAAGATTCAATAAGGACTAATCAAGACTCAATACATCCCTCAACTATCAGATGTCTTAACCAAAAGCCTAAACAAAGTTCAATGTGTATCTTATATTCAAACTTGGTGTTCTCAACAATTTTAACTCACCAATTTTGTAAGGGAGTATTTAGCAAAGTGGTTTAAGAAGCTAATCAAATTATTAGTGTAATCTCGCAATGGAACAATGAAATAGTTTGTTAATAACTAACTCTTAGCTCACCTCTAACCAACTACTAACCGACCTACAACTAACCAATAAAGAGCTACTCACTTAGTATATATATATATATATATATATATATATATACTTTTACACATCACTTGAAATTACATCCTGATGAATGAATAACACATTTCTCACTTATGCAGTTTTCCTTCTTCTTCTGTATTACTGCTACAGTTCTGTATAAATGTAAAGTGTATCTTTCTGAATCAAATATATAATATAAGACTGGAAATTGAGTTGATATTTGTTCTTATTAAGAATAGGGAGTTACAAAAAGTAACAACTGCTGACACCTAATTTTTGTCCCCACGACTAAGTTTAATTTCGAGTTTCTTTGATTTTAAATAAAATTATAATATTTATTTACACAGATAAAAACTTTTCCAAGTATTTATCTAGGTAATTTTTCCATTTTAATGATTATATATTTTCGTATTCGTATATATGAAATCACATAATTCTGTTACTTAAATAATCATTTTATGGAAAATCAGATTTTAATCGAGGGTTATCTTGAAAACTAATTCAAATGGGTAGAGTCTAGATTTAAATATAACTGTTTCTCAAAATAATTATTTGGAGAAATATTTATTTGATTTTTATTAAATCAAGAAGCTTGGGATTAAATAAAGTATTAGTTCGCATCGAATTTTAATTTAATTTAGCCAATCTATTAAATTTGGCCATAATTAAAATCAAATTGGCCACAATCGTAATGCAATTGACCAATTAATTTTCAATTTGGTCGAAAATTAAATGAAATTAGCCAACTCGTAAGCTAATTAGGGTTATTTTTCAAATAACCCCAAAGGTAACCTAATCTACCCTTTCAAAACCAGTTTGATCCGCCCCAGGACCAACAACATCAACAACCAATAACTCCCTAACCAACCCATTCCTCTTTTTACCCAGATCCGACCCCAATCGTCACTTCCTCCTTTATCCCATTAACAACAACAACATACGACACCAACAACAACACTCCATTAATTAACAACGAAAACAATAGTAACCAATGGAAAACCGGTAACAACAACTTCAGCCAAACCAAATTCTAGCCAGGAAAACAACGACATAACAACGGGTATCAAGAATAACCCGACCATTGTTCTTAATTTCTCCCCGTCTTATCATCCTTCCATACCAAATCATGTGAAATTCACGGGATGGTTATATAATTTCCATGAATTATCTCAAATATTTCACCCCCATCCTCTTGTCAATTTGAATTTCAAAATTGTAACACCCCATATTTTTGGGCTAGACTTTGAACCGTCATTGCTACGTGTGTAAGATCTAATCCCAATATTTGTATGTGAATATATGTGTCATGATATTTATCCTAGTGTGTGAAGTGCTTAGGAGGTGAAAAATGTTCATAGAAATCACTTAGAGCAAAGTTGAGCTAAGAGCCTTTGATTCGACCAAGTTTTGGTATTCAATTCTACAAGGGTAGACTTTGAACGTGTATAACTTTTTATATAAGTGGATTTTCTCATATAAGACCCACCAAATGATAGATAGTTGAGTTATATTTCCAAAGATACCAATTTTGCCTTAATCCGATACCCGAGCAAAAAGTTATAGCCTTTTTTGTAAGAGGCAATAAGGGTCCGCAATTTAGCCACGGCGCGCCGGTCTCTTCCCGAGATAAGGAGTAGACACGTCGCTCTCTCAATGCGATAAGGGACGCTACCTGGAGCTTATTCCCCCTCTATTTCAGCTTCACTTTGGTTCTTTTCCCTCAGCCCTAAACGTCCAAGGCACGAATTAAAGCACCCGAAAGGGCATTATTTGCCCATCTTCTCCAAATCAACTCACGTAAAAATCCTCCCTTTCCCAAGAACAATAACCCAAGTTTCTTCTATCAATAGCACAAGGATTTAAGTTTCGAATTCAGGATTTCTTTAAGAATCCAAGAGTTCAAGCTTCCAAGTTCAAGAAATCTTCAAGAAATATTAAGAATAGGGTTTCTTTCACAAGTTCATCATTCAAGTCCTAAGCTTTAAGCTTTCTTCACAAGTCAAGAAACTTAAGGTATGTGGGGTTATGAACAAGGGTACCCTTTCACCCTTGTGCCTAAAGTGCATTATCTTAAGATTTAATTTACTTTTTTTGGGATGAAGGTTCATACTCAAATTGCTATATTTTTAAAGCGTATTGTTACCATGAGATCGAAAGCTTTAAGTATATCAAGAATTGCTTATGTTCATGTTTTAACTTATAAGATTCATATTGTGATTTTAGTTTCATTATTTTGACTGAGATTGTTGAAAGATTTCAAGATGATTACTGAGCATGGAGTTTTGTCATGAATTACTAAGAATTTAAGCATATATTATAAGTCCTAAGTACAAGTATTGAGTTTACAAGAAGATTATGCTCTTAAGCTCTATTGACAAGGTTTATATCATGATTTAAAGCAAAGATTGATCTTTTGATCTTAAGATAAGATATGGAATCCACATTTGTTTATCCTGATTATGATTTAAAGAAAGAGATGCTTAATTGGTTTTCATTCTATAAAACCTTATGCTATTTTAAGGTGGATTACATAAAGTGAGCATATAAGTAACATGGGAGTAGTATTTAGCACCTAGTTGGGTATGAGTCTAAGGTCACATTCCCCTGAACTACGCGCCACCGTAGGTTTAAGTCCCAATATGAGTTAAGTATAGTGATCACTCAAGTTAAGGTTCTATTTGATGGCAAGGGTAGAACAGCTCTCCCCAACGTGGGTAAGACGTTGAACTCCATGATAGCTCATATAGTTTATGCCAGTTAGAAGAATCTCCCAAAAAAAAAAAGTAAAGATCTTAGAAACTAAGTATGGTGGCTCACAAAATTAATTCAATATGCTTTATTATTCATGGTTTATGATCTTTCAGCTTTCAATTTTGTTCAAGCTCAAGGTAAGCCACTTACACTTAACATGCATTATTTGAAAGTCTATGAATATATTAAGTTATTGTTTTACTTATGCATTCACCCCTACATACTCAGTACATTCCAGAAGTACTGACCCATATATATGTCTATGTGCTACATTGTCTCATAATGTAGGTACTAGTTGTAGAGCACACATCATAATCAAACAGTTTGCAGCTTCCAGTCAGCAGGTGATGAGTTCTTCTGATTCAAGGACTCGAGTCAACTATAGTTGTAATAGCATTTTTTGTTCAGTCGTGTTGATTAGGGATAACTGGGGGTCATGTCCCAATTACCTTTAGTTAGTATTAGTAGAGGCTTCATAGATGGTCATTCAGAGTTGATGTATTTACTTTCAGTTTTCTTTTGTATAACTAAAGTGTAAATGTTTTAAACAGTTTTGTATAGAACATATTCAACTAAAGACATTTTTTTCGCTTATTACTTCAAGTTTTTATGTATTTTAAATTAGTAGCTCAGGCATCATGCCAGTACATGGGTTATCTTGGGATCACTTATGGTTCTAAGCACCATGTGACATCCATAGGGTAGTCTCGGGGTGTTACAAACTTTTTATCAGAGCATAGAGTTTAAGTTTCCTAGGGTGTCTATGAAGCCGTGTCTAGTAGAGTCTTGCGGAATGGTATGGACACGTCTGTACTTTTCTTCGAGAGGATCCTTCGTTATTCTCTAGATCGTGCTGTAAAGTTGTTCTCTTAGAAACTCCTATTGATTCGTGTGTAACTCTATAATTCTCCATCTATAACCTTTTGATATAACCTGAGTACTAGATTCCATTTTCTCCCAAGATTATGCTTTTAAATTTAGTATCAGTAATTTCAGAAGTCACATAAGGGGCTTGAGAGGAGCTCTATGGTGTGTTATAAGTCCCTTAAGTTGAAAGCTTATGTCCTCGTCCGTATGAGTTATTCAGTTAATACAGAACAAGATACGTATTCAGATTCCTCATTAGCCCTTCAAGGCAGATAGTGCTCATGAGAGGAGATAATATAATCTAGGTTGTTAAGTAGAGTTTTTATTTAAGGGATATTATGGCATTGAGTGTTATGATTCATAAATAGTAGAACCTTCTTATAGTTGGAAGTATGGGTTTATAAGTGTAGTGACAAGAATGGTGGTAATAGCGGTTGATCGAATGTATATAGATGAACTTTTCCATACGAATGAGTTAGTAGTAAGGTGATAGGTCCTTGTGTGTTAGTTTAGGGGTAATCAATGTGGTAAAGGTTCCATGGTTGAAGGTAGAGAAGGAGTTATTGATGGTATTTATTGTGTTATAAAAGTATAGGTTATTGATGAAAGTGTTTAGTGGTTGAGTATTGTGAATTTAGGCTTCTCTTGAGGTTGCGAAAAAGGAGTGTTGTTGAAACTTATAGAGCTATGAAAGAAATTTAAGTGTATAGATGGATGAATAATAGTGATGTGTAGAGGGAGGATGTGCTAATGGATTATAATAAGATAGGCCATATGATCATGATCAATTATTGTTATTATGAGGTTCCAGTGTACTAGTGTTTTTTGATGTTTTATTTTATAGCTTCCAAGTGAGAATAATCTATGAGGTTGGGTTGTTAATCATGTCTAGCACTAGACACTAAGTTTGAACAGTGGATGATCATTAAGGTGGAAATAATATTGCTTGGTTAGTGATGCTAGTTATATGGAAGGGATCTAGTAGGCTTGAATAGTATATGCAAGAGTTTAAGTTTATTTATTCACAATTGAGTGTGATGTTATAGGTATGGTTTAGATGTAAACCTAAGGTGATATGGGGGTTGTATTATTTTCTAAGTTTATTAAAGAGTGTGTGTGGTTAGTAGTACCTTTCAGTTGCTAAACGAGAAGAAGGCTAGTTGTATATTATATAATATCTTACCAGCTAAGTTATGGGTTATAGGTTGTCGATGTTGGGTATGTTGGTGTAATGGTAATTATCATAGTTTATAAGTTTAGAGATGTGATAATGGTAGTCGATGATGGAAAAGGGGCAGATTATGTGTTTAGTAAGGCAAACATATTATCAAGAAGGGTGTAAGTATGTGATGAGTGTTGAAGCTAAGGAAAGTTAAGGATAGTATATATTAGGGGAATGTTCAAGGATGAAGTTAGTATAGTTCATTAGAAGTTTGGGAATATCCATGTTAAGTGTTAGAATCTAACTCTGAATCTGGGATGATTAAGATAATAGAAAAAAAAGTTGAAGCTCTAGATGGTGTGAACTTAGGGTATGGTGATGATCATGAAGATTCTAAGTTAGTATGTGTTCAAGTTATTATATGATGACCATTGGGGCCATAGAAATTTAAGAGTTGTATCTTAGAAGGAAGTATTAGCATCGGGTTTTACATTTTCAAGTGTAGTCTTTCAGGGTGAGTTTATTATTTATGTGTATTATTATATATCAAACTCTAGAGTAGAATGATTGCAGTTAAGTTTAGAGTTTATTAAAGGGATCTGCAGACTTAGAATGATGGGTTAAAGCTAAGGGGTAGATGATAGAATAAGTAACCAAATCAGGCTTTCAGATTCTAGTAGTGATACTTCCCCATAGAATCATGTGTGCTTCCAGTCCCTAGTATAAGGAGTTCTAGTTTAATCAGCAGTACGAATCATGTTTCATGAATTTGTGAACTCTAATCTCAGGTCATGCAGTTCATGACTCATGTACTCATGCTTCACAGTATGCTCAGTTTCTAGAACTCACGACCTCAGTTAAGTGTCTAAGTTATGCATAGTATTCTTTCATATTCCAGGTCCTCATGTTCTAATCCTTCAGTGACCTCTCCTTGTGAATTAATAGTGGCGATGAGTAATTATTTAGAGAGAAAAGAGTGAATGTCTCATATTAGGGAAAGATTGTTGCATGCTTGTTGCATCTCAGGTTATAAGTATGAAGGATTATTGAGGCAGAGCTTTTTGATGTACATCATAGTTAGTTGAAATTTTGTGTGTGTTTTCTTGGGGATGGTGCATAAAAGTCGCTATTGATAAAGGTTTAAAGAACACAAGAAAGATGATTTTATGGGTGTTTGCTTAGAAGTTCGTATATGCTTATAATGATAGGCTTGAATGTCATGTTGGTATATAAGTGTATGGGTGCATTGTGTGCTAGTGAGTTCCAAGTAAGAGGATTGAATTTAGTTATTAAAGGGGTAAGAAGAGTTATTCTTGCGATATGAAGTTGTGAATATGCATGGGGTATTAAATTCATGGTTCAGGCTAGTGTTATGGTTTTATGTGTAGTACTTTGTAGATTCGAGTAGGCTTGAACATAGTGAGAGAATTCAATTCAGCTCAAACTTCAGTAGATAGGGTTATTAGTGCCCATGTGAAGATCATAAGTAGCCTCAAGTGAAGTGTAGTATTGATGGGGAACGTATAGTTGAGTGAGTATTTGAGTAGTATGTCTAAGCTTGAAAGTGGCAGTTGTATTACTTACGACCTAGTAATTCTACCCCAGCTTATGTTTCGTAGGCCTATGTTCCATGTTATAGAGTTATAGCTATATTAAGATTCATTGCTCAGATATCTCATACAGATCATGCCCAAGAATTCTTTCCTCCCTAATGTTATTATAACTTCTTGTAAAAAGTGTTCAAGAAATACTCCAATTGAGTATAAGCTTTCAGTATAATTCAGTTCGTATAACCAACAATCCAGTTTAGTCTTAGACAGAAAAGTTCCTATGGTTTTCCATCTTTCCTATTCCTGAGATAATTCATTCATGTCCATGCAAGTTGCGAATTTAGTTCAGTCCAAGCATCATGTTTTATATTCAACTATTTAGTCGTGACTCAGCAAATAAGTATTTAGTGCATGATCTCAGTTTTCCAAGTATTCCAGCTCAGACATTGTGATTCCTATTGTATGACCTTGATCTTGTTATATTATGATTCGTGCTTCCATTGCATCATTTATCATTTAGCAGTTCTATATGTATGATTGTATCATAAACATTTCAAGTAAGTTCTAAACTCTCAACATGAATCAGCTTCTTACAGTCAACAAAGTCAAGTCAGCTCAAGAACCAGTTTCATGATGAAAGTTCTAATGTTTCAGCTCAACTACATCCTTCATTACAAGACATGTCATGTGTATATTATTCCACACTCATAAGACTTCAAAAAGTTCCTATCTATCGTTCGAGGACGAATGTTTCCAAGGGGGAGATAATGTAACACCCTGCATTTTTGGCTAGACTTTGCACCGTCATTGCTACGTGTGTAAGATCTAATCCCAAGATTTGTATGTGAATATATGTCATGATCTTTATACTAGTGTGTGAAGTTCTTAGGAGGTGAAAATTTTTCATATAAATCACTTATAGCAAAGTTGAGCTAAGAGACTTTGATTCGGCCAAATTTTGGTATTCGATTCTATAAGGATGGACTTTGAATGCTTATAACTTTGTATATACGTGGAATTTTTCAGGTAAAGGTCCACCGAATTATAGATAATTGAGTTAGATTTTCAATGATACCAATTTTTCCTTAATCTGATGCCCGAGCAAAAAGTTATGGCCTTTTTTGTGAGAGGCAGTAAGGGTCCGGGATTTGGCCATGGCGCGCCGATCTCCCCCCGAGATAAGGGGCGCAATGCGTCATTCTCTCAACGCGATAAGGTATGCGACGCTGAGCTTATTCCCCCTCCGTTTAAACTTCTTAAGGGCAAGGGGTACTTTGGTCCTTTCCGCTCAGCCCTAAACGTCCAAGGCACGAATTAAAGCACCCAAAAGGGCATTATTTGTCCATATTCTCCAAATCAACGCACGTAAAAACCCTTCTTTTCCCAAGAACATAAGGATTTAAGTTTCATATTCAAGATTTCTTCAAGAATCAAAGAGTTCAAGCTTCCAAGTTCAAGAAATCTTCAAGAAATATCAAGAATAGGGTTTCTTTCACAAGTTCACCATTCAAGTCCTAAGCTTCAAGCTTTCTTCACAAGTCAAGAAACTTAAGGTATGTGGGGTTATGAACTAGGGTACCCTTTCACTCTTGTTCCCAAAGTGCATGATCTTAGGATTTAATTTACTTGTTTTTGAATTAGGGTTCATACCGAAATTGCTATATTCTGGAAGCATGTTGTTACCATGAGATTGAAAGCTTTAAGTATATCAAGAATGGCTTATGTTCATGTTTTAACTTATAAGATTCATATTGTGATTTTAGTTTCATTATTTTGACTAAGATTGTTGAAAGATTTCATGATGATTATTGAGCATGAGGTTTTGTCATGAATTGCTAAGAATTTAAGCATATATTATAAGTCCTAAGTACACGTATTGAGTTTACAAAAAGAATATGCTCTTAAGCTCCATTGATAAGTTTTATGTCATGATTTAAAGCAAAGATTGATCTTTTGATATTAATATAAGATATGGAATTCACATTTATTCATCCAAATTATGATTTAAAGAAAGAGATGCATAACTAGTTTTCATTCTATAAACCCTTATGCTATTTTAAGGTGAATTTCCTAAAATATGAGTATATAAGTAACATGAGAGTAGTATTTAGCATCAAGTTGGGTATGAGTCCGAGGTTACATACACCTGAACTATGTGCCGCCGTAGGTTTAAGTCACAATATAGGTTAAGTATAGTGATCACTCAAGTTAAGGTTCTATTTTAATGGAAAAGGTAGAATAGCTCTCTCCAACTTGGGTAAGACGTTGGACTCTATGATAGCTCACATGGTTTATGTTAGTTAGAAGAATCTTCCGAAAGAAAGAATTAAAACTAAAGCTTTTAGAAACTAAGTGTGGTGGCTCACAAAGTTTATTCAGCATGCTTTATTATTCATGGTTTATGATCTTTCAGCTTTCAATTTTATTCAAGCTCAAGGTGAGTCACTTACACTTAACATACATTATTTGAAAGTCTATGAATATATTAAGTTATTCTTTTACTTATGCATTCGTCCCCACATACTCAGTACATTTCAGAAGTACTGACCCACATATATGTCTATGTGCTACATTGTCTCATAATGTAGGTACCAGTTGTAGAGCACACATCATAATCAGACAGTTTGTAGCTTCCAATTAGCAAGTGATGAGTTTTTCTGATTCGAGGACTCGAGTCAACTATAGTTCTAGTAGCATTTTTATTCAACCTTATTGATTAGGGATAGCTGGGGGTCATGTCTCGGCTACCTATAGCTAGTATTAGTAGAGACTTCATAGATGCTCATTTAGAGTTGATGTATTTACTTTTAGTTTTCTTTTATATAACTAAAGTGTAAATGTTTTAAACAATTTTGTGTAGAACATATTCATCTGAAGACATTTCTTCCGCTTATTACTTCAAGGTTTATGTATTTTAAATTAGTAGCTCAAGCATCATGCCAATACATGGGTTAGCTTGGGATCACTTGTGTTCCTCAGCACCGTGTGTCATCTAGGGGGTAGTCTTGGGGTGTTACAAAAATGTGTACAAAAATAATACAATTCCAGCTCTCTACCCTTATCCCAACTATGAAATGCAAAATCTTCCTTAAATAATATCTAAACAACCCCTAAATTATTTTATTCCACATCGACATATTCCAATTTTTGCAACCCCAAAATCCCTCTATAAATACACTACTATTCCTAGTGTAAAAATGGTTGGAGAGGGTGAAGAGTGAGGAACCACAAGGGTAAGAAATTTTCGCTCAAAGGAAAGATTCCTACTGTAGTTCTTCTTTCACTTTATGGTTTTGGTCGAATGCCTTCTTGCGTTAGCTTTGTTTTGGTCTATTGTTTCCAGACTAAGGTTTTCCAGCTTCAGTTTTCAAACCTTGATTTAAACTCAAATATTATTTATGAATTTCAAGTTCTGTTTTAGTTTTGGGAAACTAAATCACTGCTTTGGTTCGAACTTGTTGATTGACTTGATTTCATTAGGAGAATGCCTTCTTAAGATTATTTGGCTCTCATAACCAAATGAATGATGGAAATCTATTTACAACTAAGCTACTGATCTCGTGAAACCGAAAAAGGCCACCTAGACCTTTCAAAGATCAATATGGACTTATTAGGAGAGGTTGAGGATAAAAATAAAGTGTCATTGCTCTAGCGCATAGTTTTTGTTTGCAGTAATTTTTTTCGTGGTTGTTATATTTTGTCTTGGCTTGTATTAGATATTGGTTGATAGTTTATAGTTCACAGATTCATCTATTCATGGTTCTTTTGCCTTTGATTTTTTCTCTTAGGCATAAAACTCTTGAAGTTTTGTTAGGTCATTCTTTAGGAAATGAAGTTTCACTTGTATAAAATCAAGCTATACAGTAAAATTAGTTTAAAAAATACACGTTTTCTTGTATGTTTAAACTATTCTTCTTTAATTTCTTTGTTTAAACAAATTTTTAAAAGTTCTTTCTTTTCCTGATTTACTTATATAGATATTGTCTATCCTTTTATTTCCTTGTTGCTAACGCATTTCTAATAGGACAATCATAAGTGTTTCCTTCGATCAATAATAAAGAATTGATGAATCTATGTAAGTGTGGATGAAAAGTTTTTGGTTAATTGATCCAAGTAATCTAATCTTTTTTAGTTTTACACTAAGTTGTTTGTGTTGGAACTAAAATTGGGTGTTCAAACAGAATCAGTAGATTTCTTCCCATATCATTCTCTCTTTTCCTCTTCCTTTTCTTTTCTGTTTGTTTTCTTTTCATCATTAGTTTTATCTTTTAATAGGTTTCTCTACTCCTTTCAGCTTTCTTTCAACCATATTGCCTGCTTTCTTTCTTATCTTAAGATGCCTTGCTTGTGTTCTCGTGAAGAATGACATCTGCTAGCTTGATTATTCTTTCTTTATATACATGCTAATCTTTATCTTCTATTGTCGTATATGAATTCTTCCTAGTCAGTAGATTTCTTCCCATATCATTCTCTCTTTTCCTCTTCCTTTTCTTTTCTGTTTGTTTTCTTTTCATCATTAGTTTTATCTTTTAATAGGTTTCTCTACTCCTTTCAGCTTTCTTTCAACCATATTGCCTGCTTTCTTTCTTATCTTAAGATGCCTTGCTTGTGTTCTCGTGAAGAATGACATCTGCTAGCTTGATTATTCTTTCTTTATATACATGCTAATCTTTATCTTCTATTGTCGTATATGAATTCTTCCTAGTTCGGTTGGACTATATACCCCTACATCTCTTTGGGACCAAGTCCCAAAAGCCCTCAAATGGATTAGCATGAAGAAACAAGGTTAATATACGTTGATATACGACAAATATATGGGATTTACAGATCAAATATGGCTGGTATATGCCAATGTACGGTGCAAAACAACATTTCAAGCAAGGATACAGGTCCTTATATCCTGATATACAGAGTTTATATAGAAAACACATCAAAATGAGGTAACCGACCAAAAATACTCCAAGTCTCCTAAGTCTCTCAGAAAAGTCCACAACTATTCTTACAAATTCCTAAAATTATTCCTATCATTTTAGGAAGGTTGACTATGGACGAATCAAGCTTTAAATGTAGAAAGCTTTATTTTACTTGATTTACTTTCCCCTTACGTAATAAGGTTTAGTGAATGAAATAAAAACAATCCTTTTTACAACTGTTCAAACTACATATGGCCTGATTTCAGCTTTGTGGGATATGTAGGCAGCCTTCTAGCTTGACCCCTATCTTTAAAATTATGTTATTCCCCACTTCTTTGAAAGAAGAAATAAGGTCGGAAAGAAGAAGAGTTGATCCTTCCTGATAAATTTCACTTATCCATATCAATGAGCAAAATCCTATTCATTGGAATTCTTGAGTCATCAGTATCCCATGGATCAATTCGCATAAGAAGAGAAACAATTTTATGTGTTTACATCCTGCCTTATCATCCTGCATTCTTTATTACTAACATAATCTAACATGTCATCCTTTGAGTTGTTTATACTTTACAGGTAATAGAAACTCCTTTGTGTTGGCATAAAATGGCAAAATATCCCTACTTCACTATATCAAAGTGAATAAAGACTACTCTCTTGACTATAGCTTTATTATGAAAAAGGAAAAATGACCATTAGTAAACTTGGACTCTACTAGCCATTTTCCAAAAACTTTAAACGATAGTATCAAGGACAGAATAGGAAAAATGTGATGCTACCATGTAAGAATTCTCTAGGACATCCGAAATCAAGGAAGATGAATTGGAGAAAAGTTGTTGAACTAGACTTCTACTCCGCTTATTACTCCCCGATCAATAGGGTAGATGGAAAAATTGTCAGGACTCGTTTACAGGTCATAATGGAACCTACTAAATCTACTAGTAGGTAAGACAATACTATAATCTAGAGCTAAAGCAATGGGTTAATTCAGTATGAAATGACAACATAGGCCAAATTCAATGAACACAAGTTAAAATATAAACAAAGTGTTATAAAATAGATAAACAGTCATCATAAGATACCAATCCCACAACTTGGTAGAGCCAGTATAAAAGCGTCTAATGCCAATAATACAATCCAAAAGACTTTTAGAATATAGTCAATACATCTATCTCAAATACTAAAGCTAAATATAAAAGATAGAGGGAAAATGGGTGAAACGAACTCCATGAGCTTACCCTTTCTCCGAAAATCAATCACCGTATAAGCAATGATCAATGGCCATAGCTAGTACTCAGATCTACACCAAAAAGGTACAGAAGTGTAGTATGAGTACCAAAATAATGGGTATTCAGTAGGCATCATCGGCCGACTGAGCTAAGTTATGATATAAAGATGATCTAATGAAAGATAATCCTAAGTCAAGGTACAAAATCAAATCTGAATCATTCCCATCACTGTATATAATAAGTAATTAAACTGGAACAATAGTATAACATAAGGCATCCACACAAGCCAATACCGCCGTGTATATGTAATAGATAATTCAGAATCAAAACACGTCATAAAGTATAACCACAAGCAAACACAAGTACAAACTTGGCTCCCATATGCCAACTGGTGCATAAAATAAAGAACTCATCACAGCCTCCCATACTACTGGAGAGTACACCCAGGAGAAATAATAATAAGGCATTTAACCAACAACATATCTAAAATTCATCATTATTCAACCGAAGTTCATATTTATCATCAATCGGACCTTTTATCAAACTTTTATTAGTTACCAACATTGACCATATAATCATATTCCATACTAATACCATCATTAGCCACTTATCATCAATACCTATTAACTACTATTTATTAGCTAAACAAGGATTATTAACTAGCCCATTAGATTCCTCTCCATCACATAATCATAGTCAACTATTAGACAACTATTCACCACATAGCCATTTTAATAGCCAACATTTATCACTAAGTGAATCCTCATTTTACAACTAGTTTCCTACTTACCAACTAGTTTTGATTAATCATGTAGACCATATCCATCACTAATACTTAGTTATTATTAATCATTAACTATACCACTTTATATGCATTTAACACTAGTAGGATACAACCGGTATCTAAATGTCAACAACCTACCCACATTACATATAAACAAGTGTATGGTGCAACATTACCTATTGATAAATCCCTAACTTTAGGTCTTTTTTAAATTTTTTATTTTTAATTGATTCAATTGTGAAATAACACGACATGCGTATCTAGAGAATAGTTTCTTCAAAACGAATTCTCCCTAGATACATCTAGTCAATTTAATTCTAAATTTATTTTTAATAGATGATATATTAGTTGTGCTACAAATTTCATTCTACTTTGAATAAATAAGTCCAATAGATTTAAAACTTATTTTTTACTAAATCAATTATGAAATATTTTTCTAAAGTGTCCAATATCTATTTTATGAGCATACAATTGCCACACATAGGGCTAGCCGGACTCGAATCGGTAGATGTACACATAGGCATATCAACAATCATCCACTAGCCTTGCTGGGCATCATCATCATCCTCACTATATCCTCTGGCCTTGCCATTTATCAATATCATCATCATAACCTCCTCCGGCCTTCCTGGGTATCAATATCATCACAATAGGTAAATTAATGTTAATAATAAAGAACAAGACCCACAAGGGCTAAGTAAATGACAAGACCCATGAGGGATAAAGTAAAGAACATAAAAGGACAATCAAGAAGAACATATCTCCATGTTTCCTCATTCATCATCAATGTTACATTATCAAAAAATATGTGTGTATATGTGTGTGTATATATATATATATATATATATATATATATATATATATATAGGTAACATGACTATTATAAGATATAAGACACTAGTCTAGTCCATTAGACCATGAGCATAACCATAAGCATTATCATGAGTAACAACCTACAAGTAACCTATTCATTGGCCCACCATTAGCATAAAAAAAGTTTATTACTAAATTGAGCAATAGGAAAAACCATGGCTTAATTAATAACATGGTCATGAGCCCCTTTAATAGCCTAAATAATAGCTCATTATGGCATCATCAATAATTGTAGTCAAGTAGGCCATGAACATTAGGTCTAATGGCATCACCACAGTTTACTACCAAGGTTAGCCTACATGCTTCCAAGGGAGAATTTCCTAGGCATTTAGTAAGCATTTAAGGTCTTCAAGAGAACTATATCAATCCGAACTTAAGGTGTGTCAAGGACCCCCCTCTAATTCCCCAAATGCATTCTAAGTCCAACTTCTACCTGGGACTAAACTAACGTATCTAGATCGATTCCTAGATGTATAGCAAGGTATCAATAGTCCTAAGGTAAAGGTCTTTCCCAAACACCACACCTAACCCAACCATAGTAACTAAGACACTTTCATTAATGCAAGCAACTAGGGTCAACCACCCACAAAATGAGTGACAAGGTCACTCCCATATAACTAAGGTAACTAGAGCATCCTCATTCTAACCATAAGTGATGAAGTCAAATTCACCAAGATTCAAGTCTACAAGCCAAACATTCCAATCTATGGGTTCAAGAGTCCTAAATGATGCAACTAAACCTAAGTCTTACCATTCAACATTCCAACACCTAAAACTTATCCCAATCTAACAAGATATCATAATTATACTATAACATAGATCGATCTAACAAGGAACAAACCTAACCTACCTTAAATACAAAGAAAGCTCACAAATTGCTAAACTTTTGCTTTTTTCTTCCAAGAAGCTTCTTCAAGGTGCCAAGCTATCAAAACCATAATCTACACATTATAACAAGAATATTGATGCCTATATTGCACCATTGTTCTTCGATTCCAAAAATGACACCAAAAACTTTAAGTGGATCTCACTTATGGAAAACACGTTTTTGAGGTCAACCCAATATTTATACAACATCAAGGAATCATAACCCTCAAGAAATAGGTGAAGACTAAGCTTACTTGGGCTAAAATTAAGCCTCAAGCTATTTGGGATTTTGGTCAAGAAATCAAGAAATTCAAGCATTAAATGGAAGGATTCATACATCAAATCTGATGTTAATCATGAAAATATATGTTAACTAAGATCCCAAGACACTCCTAAGACTCAGTTTAAGTTTAGCACACCATTTTAGGGTTTCTTGGTCTCAATAAAGAGTAAAAAATGCCCTAAACACGGCCTAAAGGGCCTTTAAATATCCACCCTGGCAAAGAGATGCTACTATTGTGCACCATGGAATGTGATCACCATTGTGTGATTGACTTAGACCTTGTCTTGATCGACATGCAATCATGGTGATCCTTGTGCGATAGCCATTGCACTAGAAATTTTGAAATTTTCCAAGTTCCCAACGACACCTCAGGATTCATCCGGAATTCGATATATGCAAATGAACTATGTAACTATACTAAATTCGACATTCTGGATGCAATGGAAAAGTTGGATTTTTTATTTGAGATTATTTTGATCAAATATGGGTCCCACACCCAAACTTCTAATTTTCCAACTTTTCGACTAATAGGTCAAAATGAGTTCGGGTGCATTATGACGCGAACCAAAGGCCTTCCTAGCCTAAAATTGATATTTCGGATCTACTAAATTAGTCAAAATTTACATCTAGGATTGTTTACTAAAGTTTTCATCCGATGACCATTTGGAACCAGTAAAGACTTATAACTGGGAATTGACTCTAAAAATCAAATAAACTGTCTAGTAATCGAGCTATCAGTTCCAGCAAGTCATAAATGACTTGGGAAAGCTTTGGAAAATCTCTAATGACAAAAATTAGTGAAAATATGAAAAATAACCTGAAGGGTCATTACAAAAATGAAATTTAATTTTTCACAAAGTCGGCGGTAGTACGGACGAGGCTCGGCATTCACTCTTTAAGTTTATCTATTTCTCCTTTTCAAAAGCACAGACCCACACTCGTGTGGGTCACTGCTCAAGTTTATAAATATTTTCTCAAAACTCAACATAAGCCTCTCCTATTGTCAAAATCTTTATTGTTTATTTGTTATCTACTTTATATTATCAAACTTGTTTGGTTCTTGATAAAAGTTATAAATATCTAAAACCTGTCAATATCATGTCATGTCAAGAACAAAATAAAATGAATAGGAGACAATAGTCCTAGAACAGTCAACAGAAGAACTAAAGAGTTCAATAATAAAAAAACCAAATCAATGTTGTTAACCATGCCAACAATGACAAAGTTAAGTAAACCTTGATCAAATCTCTCAAAAGGAAATAGACATTTGATCCCTTCTTCCATCAAGACAATTTCAATTAAAATCGTTACGTCATGTATAAAGTGATCCACAAAAACCCTGATTCTATCCTAGCGGTATGGATAAGAATATCTAGGGCCAGTTAACCCTGAAGATGTTTTTTTTTACAAACTATGTTTGACCTAAATTCCTAAGAAAGGGATATGTAGGCGGCCTATATCGGCTTCATTAAATTAGTTAGGAGAATTTACCCTTTTCTTTTAGGTATGAACTATGTTTGACCTAAATTCCTAAGAAAGGGATACATAGGCGGTCTATGTCGTCTTTGGTCAACCCATTAGATTTTTCTATATATCCTTAGCATAGTCCTGAAATACGTTTGACCTAATTTTTGCTTTAACAAGATACGTAGGCTCCCCAATGGCTTAGTCTTATCACCCCAGGAAATGAAAATTAGGGTAGGATTTTTGAGAAGGAATCTCAAAAAGTCAATGGAAGAAGATCATTATCCATCAAAGAGAATGAATACCGGAAAAGACTTTGGATCCCCTTAAGCTGAGATCATCTCAATAATATGAAACTTAGGTATAAATTTTAAGGATGTCAAAATTTTCACTAATATACTGGAATATATTTCAAACTCCCCAGCACCAGGAGGTCAACGTCAAACTTTAGAAATCACTAGCTGTGGGAGAGTCTAGATAGACTAAATCACCAACCATGATAGAACTTCTAGTAGAACTCCCCAACAATGATGATGAGTTCCTAAAATCCTCTATCAGACATTAGATATAGTCGATCCTTAAGAGTAAAATGTCCATTGATCCAGTATATGATATGACTGGCAGAGATTTTCTAAATATTTTTTCACAAGTTTTTGAAACTAGGTTTTCAAAATCAAAACTATTTTTGAAAATCTATGGAAATCTTCATACTTAGTTTTTCCTATACATCTATTGAAATGGGGATTCAGGGCGAAAGTCCAAACATGATGGAGCACCCGAAAGATGTCAAGAAGCAAACCAAAGATTGAAGGAGGTTAGCATGGAGTAGTTTCACTCAAAACTAACTATTTTTCTATGGATTCAGGGATCAATAAATAAAAATGAGAATCTTCTTACAAAATATCCAAGAGGATTGGGAACCACACCAAAGCATATAATGCTCAAGAACGATATTTTTAGGTAGCCTCAAAGACGGGTTCAATACCCATTTATCGTGAATATTTTCAATTGTCTATCTCATTTTATGAGACCATGGGTGAAAACAAAGGTGTATGATCCTCTTTATGAATATTTTGTTTTAAATTTTTCTAAACTATAGTCACTAGCAGAAGCAATTCTGTGTCTACTAAATATATACCTTGAGCGCATGTGTGTTCAAAGGAGTTGACCCAATAAGGACATAATCAATGGATCTCTCATAGGAGGAAGAGTAGGTTCATCCTCGAATTTGCCATAAGGCGTAGCAAACGATATTCTAGTGGTCCCCCAGAAAGGGATTTTACCAATTTTTTTTACATTTGGTGAATTTGTTGTTTAAATACTTATAAAAAAGATGAATAAATGACTAAGTCATTTAGATTAGTCATTTAAACTGTCATGATACTAACTATAGTTGCCAATGAAAGCGACATTGTATCTACTAACCATCTGCCTTGAGTACAAGGGTATGCAGAAAACCAATATATCGACAACTAGACTTAGGTGAAACTTCTCTTCAAACCATCGAGAAGATCATTGGATCCCATATCATTTCATTACCAAAAAGGCCATTTCATTCCATTACTAAGAGGGCCATGTTTAGAGGACCATTTTATATCATTTCATTAGTGAGAGGGTCATTTTATTCCATTGCCAAGAGGGCCATTTTATTTTATTTCATTACCGAGATAGCCATTTTATTTCATTGTCAAGAGGGTCATTTCATATCATTTCACTACTAAGAGGGCCATTTCATTTCGTTTCTGAGAGGCCATTTCATTCCATTACCAAGATGTCCATGCCCAGAGGGTCATTCTATATTATTTTATTGCAAAGAGGTATATTTATAACACCCTACATTTTTGGGCTAGACTTTGAAGCACCGTTCCTACGTGTGTTAGCTCTAATACTATGAATTTCTTTTGAATACATATGTCATGATCCTTATCCTAGTGTGTGGAGTGCTTTTGAGGTGAAAAATGTTCATAAGAATCACTTAGAACAAAGTTAAGCTAAGAGCCTTGGATTCATCCAAAGTTTGGTATCTGATTCTACAAGGGTCTACTTTGAATGTGTATAACTTTTGATATTTGTAGAGTTTTTAATCTCAATACCATCAAATTGTATATAATTGAATTAACTTTCCAATGATACTAAATTCGCCTTAATCCGATATTTGAGTGAAAAGTTATGGCATTTTTTATGAGAGGCAGTAAGGGTCCATGATTTGGATACAGTGTGCCGGTCTCTCAACACGATAGGTGATGCCAAGTGTTGCTCTCTCAACATGATATCTGACATAAAGCGGAGCTTATTCCCCCCATGTTTCAGCTCCTTAATGGTCAAGGGTCACTTTGGTGCTTTCCCCTCAACCCCTAACGTCCAAAGGGCAATTTATAGCATCCAAAAGGCCATTATTTGCCCATCTTCTTCAAATCAAATCTCACAAAAATCCTCCCTTTTTTACCCATGAACAAAGTTCAAGGTTTTCTCTGAAGAATACAATGAATTCAAGCTTCAATTTCAAGATTCCTTCAAGAAATCTAAGAGTTCAAGCTTCCAAGTTTATTAATTCTTCAAGAAATATCAAGAATAGAGTTTCTTTCACAAGTGCATCATTCAAGTTCCAAGATTCAAGTTTTCTTAACAATTCAAGGCTATTAAGGTATGTGGAGTTATGAACAAGAGTTTTTTTCACCCTTGTGCTCAAATTGCATGATTTTAAGATTTAATTTACTTGTTTTGAATTAGGGTTCATACCCAAGTTTCTATATTTTGAAGCATGTGATTATGATGAGATTTAAATATGTTAGAATATCAACAAGTGCTTATGTTTATGCCTTTAACTTACATGATTTATATTATGAACGAGATTACACTATCTTGACTTGGTATTGTTAAGTATTTCAAGATTTTATTGAGCATGTAGTTTTATTATGAATTGACATGAGTTTAAAGCATGGGTTTTAAGCACTAAGTTTGAGTATTGAAAATTCAAGAAGATTATAATTTTATGTATTCTTTGATAAGCTTATTTCATGATTTAAGCAAGAATTGATCTTTTGATCCTCAGCTAAGAGATGGAATCCATATTTATTCATTTTGATTGCAGTTTAAAGTAAAGAGAAGCCTGATTGGTTTTTATTATAAATCCTTATGCTATTTTAAAGTGAATTTCCTAAAGAGTGAGCATATAAGTAATATGGGAGTAGTATTTAGCATCGAGTTGGGTATAAGTCCAAGGTCACATACCCCAGAACTACGTGCCACCATAGGTTTTAATGCCCATAGTGGGTTCAGTATAGTGATCACTCTAGTTAGGTTCTATTCTGATGGCAAGGGTAGAACAACCCTCCCAACGAGGGTAAGAGACGTTGGGCTCCATGATAGCTCACATGGTTTATGTCGGTTAGAGGAACCTCCCAAAAGAAAGAGTAAAAGTAAAACTTTTAGAACTAAGTGTTATGGCTTACAAAGTTTATTCAGTATGCTTTATTATTCATGATTTGTGACTTTTCAGCTTCAGTTTTATTCAAGCTCGAGGTGAGTCATTTACACTTAGCATGCATCAATTGAAAGTTTATATGAATAGTCAATTATTGTTTTACTTATGCATTCACCCCCACATACTCAGTACATTCCAAAAGTATTGATCCACATATATATCTATGTGCTACATTGTCTCATAATGTAGGTACCAGTTGTAGCCCACACATCATAATTAGACAGTGTGCAACTTCCAGACAGTAGGTGATGAGTTCTTTTTGATTCGAGGGCTCGAGTCAACCATTGTTCGAGTAGCATATTATTTCTTTATTTAGTCATATTGATTAGGGATAGCTGGGGTTCATGTCCTGTCTACCTATAGTCAATACTAGTAGAGTCTTCATAGATAATCAATAGAGTTGATGTATTTGATTTCTGTTCTATTTTGTATAACCAGGTTTTAAATAGTTTTATTTTAAAGATGTTCTGCTAAGGACTTTTCTTCCACATATTACTTTAAGTTCTATGTATTTTAATCAGTAGCTTAAGCATTATGCCAGTACAGGGTTAGCTTGGGATCACTTGTGGTCCTAAGCACCGTGTCACGACTTGGGGTAGTCTCAGGTCGTGGCAATATTTTATTCTATTGCCAAGAGGGCCATTGTGTCATTAACTAAGTCTTCATAATCATTCTCTATTCAAGGTGATAAGGTCTGGTCTTAGAAGATACTTTCGAGCACCAATATCCATTGACCACGTGAAGATAACATGACCTGACATCAAGGATATCTCAACATTTTATATTTGTTGACAACGCAAAAGGAGATGTAGCCCTGCATTGAGTATATTTCAGAATTTTATGAATTAGCGTGCATTAAAATTTCAAGTTGAAAAGCACATGATTCAAAGGGACATCTTTAAGTCGCTATATGAAAGCGAACGACATATAAGTTTTCCCAAAAATTGACAACCTTGGGGTCATCTATAAGTCATGTTATTTAAGATAGCATAGTGTATGGGATTACCTTGAGTTGATAGTCCATAGGTCATCCATAAAATAGAACAGCATCCTAACTAAATAGTGTGCAAGGTTACCCAAAGATCATCAGTTTGAAGTTCATCCATAAGTCACAACTAAATCCTTAACGGAGAATATATGAGATTACCAAATTGATAGGTACAAAGGTTCTCTATAAGTCGCATCATATCCAAGATGAATTATGTGTAGGATTATCCAAAGACCAACAATTTAAGAGATATCTATAAGTCATATCATATCCAAGGTCGAATGATGTGCAGAAATACTTGAGAGTTAGTGATTTGAGGGTTATCTGTAAGTCATCTCTTATCCAAGGTCGGATAATGTGTAGGATTACCTAAACAATAGCAACTCAAAAGATATTTGTAAGTTGCCTTATATCTAAATCAAATAATGCATAAGATTATTCAAATATTGACAATTCAAGGGATATCTATAAGCCGGATCGATACAAAAGATGAGAAAGACTTACATGAGGTCACACATAAAGAATCATTGTCAATAGCCGAAGAGGTTATCATTCCAAATATAACAATAATTATAGGTAACCAAAAGGGTTTTTGCATCAGCATAAGATTCAGTAGTTGTAGGGATCGTTCTATGAAAAGTGTCGTCGGTGCCCAAGAGGGCCACCCCACTTTGAAGACATATTCAATTGACAGAAGAGCTATTTTATTCAACAACCAAGAGGGTTGTTTAGTGTTTGTTATTTCAAGTTATCGCCCTCCAAATAGGTACATGAGAGGACGATTTCACTTTTAAATAACAATTCACATGAAGTATGGTAAAAAACTTTATACCCATTTTGTGAATTATGTTTATTACTAATAATTTTTGTTTGAGATATTGTCGAGAGCATCTGAGAGGATGAAAATCCCAAATCAAGACCACAGGTGTGGATGACTCCAAAAAGGGCGCAGCACAACGTGAAACGTTTTTTAGCAGCAAACTGAGATATAGTCTAGAGAGGAACGTCAAACTCTTTGGGCATGAGCTAAAGGATAATTGCTACCACCATCAAACCACGTCCTAATTAGAAGGCATGTGGGTATCTTGAGATATTCTAGTTTCAGTTTTACTTCTGGGATATTTCTAAACTCATATTAGAAATAAAATTTCTCTTTTGTTCAAATCCGAGTGACATCACACTCAGAGTTTTGGAAATTATATCCGGGTAAATTATTGCCTATGGATGTGAAGGATCCCACATTCATAGTTAAGAGGTTACAAGCCTCTTTTTCGTAACTCAATCAACTTGTCACTCATCCCAAGTCAAAGATCGTCTAATATAAAAGTCTCTCTTTTCTACCGATAGAGTAGAGCTACAAGAAGTCTGATTTTATGAATCTGGTGATATGTAGGTTAGGATTTATATTGAAAACTTGACTACATTCCAACCTCTCTTCAATTCTCTTATTCCTCAAACTTTTGATTTCATTAAAATTCAAAAATTGGGATAGTTTGTGAATTCTTTAAAATCGTACTTAAAATCAAGCGTTATGAACTACAAGTAGCCTGAGTTTTCATGTTACCTGCGATATGTAGGAAACCTAATACTAGGGTCCAATCATAACTCTATGAGACTCGTGCGAAAATTAACCTCTTTCAGAAATGAATTTGTGGTCGGACAAAAATTAGGAACATTAAACTCCCTTTGCCCAACTTGCATCCACCCTACCCAAAGGGAGGGTAGTTGTTGGTACCGAATTTTTGCCCCCTACGACTAAGTTTAATTTTGAATTTTTTTATTTTAAATAAAATTATAATATTTATTTTATCCGAATAAAAGCTTTTCAAAGTATTTATCTAGGTAATTTTTCCATTTTAAGTAACGATTATATATTTTCGTATTCGTATATACGAAATCGTATAATTTTATTACTTAAATAATTATTTTACCAAAAAATGGATTTTAATCGAGGGTTATCTCAAAAATTAATTCAAATGGGTAAAGTCAGGATTTAAATATAACTTGTTCTCAAAATAATTTATTTGAGAAATATTTGTTTGATTTTTATTAAATCAAGAATCTTGGGATTACATAAAGTATTAATTCATATTGAATTTTAATTTAATTTAGCCATAATTGAAATTAAATTGGCCACATTTGCAATGCAATTGGCCAATTGATTTTTAGTTTGACTTAAAATTAAATGGAATTAGCTAACTCCTAATCTAAAAAGGGTAATTTTTTAATCAACCCCAAAGGTAACCTAATCTACCCTTTCAAAACCAACCTAACCTGCCCCAGGCCCAACAACATGAGCAGCCCAACAACTCTCCAGCTGACCCATTCCTCTTTTTATCTTGACCCAACCCAAATCCTTACTTCCTCTTTCATCTCATTAACAACACTAACAAACAACACTAACAACAATGCTCCATCAACAAACAACGACAACAAAAGTAACCAATGGCAAATCGATAACAACAACTTCAACCAAATCCGATTCCAAATCCGACCCGGTTCCAACCCATTCCAGCCAGCAAAACAACGGTACAACAATGGGTATCAAGAATAACCCGACCATTGTTCTTAATTTCTCCCCATCTTCTTATCCTTTCGTACTAAATTGCGTGCAAGGAACGAGATGGTTATACAATTTCCCTGAATTTCCTCAAGTATTCCACCCCTAGAAATGGTACAATTCGAGCTCTCTACCTTTATTCCAACTCTGTAATTTGAAATTCCCCTTAAAAAAAACCCAAATAACCCCTAAATTATTTCACCACACATGGACATATTCTAATTTTTGTAACCCCAAAACCCCTCTATAAATACACTACTATTCCTAGTGTGAAAAAGGTTGGAGAGGGTGAAGAGCAAAGAACCCCAAAGGTAAGGGACTTCTGCTCAAAGAAAAGATTTTGGTGCTAATAAGTTTGATAAGACTCATTTGAGCTCAAAATTCTATGCTAAGGAATCGAGTTAGTTTTTCGGTAGTGGCAAGAATTTTGACGAGGTTGAATTTTTGGTTTGCAGCCCCTAAAAAGGTACACTTCTCTTCTTTTTCCTTTTCTTTCTCGCATGATTCTATCTCATTGAATTTATGATGGTTGTATTTAATTTTCCTTCTGATGCTACGACTATTTGCTGTAAAGGCCTTGAAGTCCATAGGTTCTTTTTGTGATGAAGGTGGAAATTGTTATTCGAAGATTATACTCGCTTTAAATAACTATTTTTGAGGCCTTATATTTTTTATTTTTTTCTATGTTTTATGGTTTCATGTTGCTTATTTTATTTAACATTTTAATATTTTTGGTTTGAGTGTTGGCATTTGAATAGTGTTTTCCCTTCTTTTTGGTTGCATATTTTCCTACTGTAGTTCTTTTTTCACTTTATAGTTTTGGTTGAATGCCCTCTTTCTTTAGCTTTCTTTTGGTCTATTGTTTTCAGCCTAAGGTTCTCCAGCTTTTGTTTTCAAACCTTGGTTTAAACTCAAATATTAAATTTCAAGTTTTGTTTTATTTAGGAAAACAGAATCACCAGATTTGGTTCAAACTTGTTGCTTGTCTGGATTTCATTATAAGGAGAATGCCTTCTTAACATTTTTTGGCTCTCATAGCCAAAGAAATGATAAAAATCATCTATAATGAAGCCACTAATCCCGTGAAACCTAAAAAGGCCATCTATACCTTTCAAAGGTCAATTTGAACTTATCGAGAAGAGGTTGAGGATAAGAATGAGGTTTCGTTGCTCTAGTGCATAGTTTTTGTTTGCAGTAATTTTTTCATGGTTATTCTATTTTTTCCTTCATTTTCCACCCTTCGTCAGCCCTTGTTGCTTTCCTTAACAAGGCCTCGAGCATCCTTTGCGCCGCCTTGTTCATAGAAGCTGTCGGGTTTACCTAGAAGTTTGAATTCTATGGTAGAGAACGTTGTAATAATAATTGGGCCATGGCAGAATCTTTTTAGTACAAAAAAAAGGGCCCACTGATAGAGCTGGGCAGGGAGGTGATACTTATTATCATGTCAGAGAGAGGCTTGGCCCATAAGTTGGCCCCCTTAAAAATCTACTACTTAATAAGGATTTTTTACGTGCAATAGGCCAATGACTTACTACTGGGAATCGTGGGTTCCGTCGAGCTTCTCATAGAAATACAAAAGCGTTGCCCACTTTCTACAATCTGGATTATACCTTTGAGTAGACTCTGTAGGATCAACAGCCATAACTGCACGAAGTACAGTAGAATTCCTCCGTACGATCATTCGAAAAGTCCCTCTAAAGGCATCGCTCATACTATTCTTGTGAGAGCTGAAGAAGCGTCTACGGGTAAAGCACCATATCTATATAACCTTTTTACCACCTACGCTCTGCTATTCATTCCAAGTTTAGTAACCTAGGTAATAGTATCCTTATCAAAGAGTTGGCGAAGGGGATGAGCAGAAGAGAAAGTCTAATGGACGTGGTTCTACTAGCGGAGACTCTTGGAATAGCTAGAGTAAGAAATCCCCAGGTGAGCATCTAATGGGGGGCCGTCAAGCACATACGGTAAGGACCAAGGGAGATCTCATTGTTGCATAGCTTAAATTAGAGAAAGTTTCCATTGGACATTAAACAAGTAGTCTCACGATCGGGCACTCATGCCATGATATTGTCATTATATACTCCTAAGGGCCAAAAGGAGGTAGGGGAAGGAGGGGGACACTTGACGAGATCTATTAGCAGTGAATTCCCCGTATAAATAGAGGCACCTATCACAAAGATTCTTCAAAGGCTTTGGGATCGAGGTCTCATTAGTCGAAGAAGACCCTAGCCAATCCATGTGGCCTGCTTAATGAACGTTAGTGACAGAGATATCATAAATTAGTCCGCAGGCATCACGATAAGTCCTATGTCCTACTATAGGTTCTGCGACAACCTTTACTAAGTCCGAATAATTGTCAACCACTAGATCCGTTGGTCTGCAATATTCACCCCAGCCCACAAGCATAAATCCTCGACACAGAATATAATCCAAAATACTCCAATAACTCAAATATAGTTAGTCAAGAAGGTAGTAAGACCCCTGCAGATTTCCCCAACAACATAGATCTTAGAAAGCTCGGATCGAGTCAAGATACGAACAACAATGAACACTTAACTACTAGTAAAAGGAGAGAAAGTTTACTTTGAGATGAGAAAGAAGGTTTTTCTTCCAGCGTTATTAGTAAGTAAGCCTATTTTATATCTCTTAAATAAAGGTCTCTTATATACGATACCATACCATGGAATTTCATTTGACTTCCTGCTTAAGGCACTAGTTCGGATAGAAACCCTGATTCGGCAGGTGGCCTAGATAACATATCTATCTGTTAGAAATAGCTGGATTCCATTGCAGGCTACTATAGAGGCATAGATTTTCTGGGTGTTAACATGTTTTCTCACTGGATAGATCGGGTTGTTTATACCGTTGCTAACTCTTCTGCCTGTAAGGAAGCTTAAAAGAGGGAATTCTCTGATCTATGACCCCAAAAAAAAGATATTTTTTTTATGATTCCATGTGTTGGAACTGAAAAGGGCTATTCATAAACAGTCTTCCTTGTTTCTTACCTCTTACCTTATTGTAGGAGATAATCAGAGAGAGAAAATCTTATCAATACCTTTTGAATAAGGCTACGCTTCTTCAAACCTTTAAAAGTATTCAAAATAGAATATTTGTTTTCAGGTGGGTTTTTTTCTTCGCCAACAACCAAAATGCATGAAAGCAATTTCTAACGCTGCTGGGCAGAAAGACATAATGTTATAAGACTCGATTATGTACGCTGATTGTTCATCCACTTCAAACGCTCAAAATAGACCATTTTTTGTGTAAAATGATAGGGATTAGTTTGTTTAGTTAGGGAATCCCAAGCAAATCAATCTATGATATTTATGGGTAAAGTAATAGGAAAGAAATAGACCACTCACTCAATTCAATAACATATTCTATGACATCTTCTTCTAAATAATAATGTTCACATTTAACCAGGATTTTTGGATGTTCTATGATTAAACCGACTAGCGGCATTTTTGAGATGCTACCCTAAAGTATCAAAAAAGTATTTTCAATTCCATTTGACTCAGGGCATCAGGGACACTCCAATAGATACCTTATCTTTTTTTTCGTCGATAAGTTCTCCCTCAGTGCCCTACTATTCATAAGAAATACTGATTATTGATAGACTACTTTATGAAATCCTGATGAGGCCTCAACCAATAGCCTTACTTCGTTTTGTGGTAGTTTTTAATCTAGCACTCGTTATAACATATTATCTCACCCAATGCCAAAATAAAAAAAAGAGATGAGGTTTTTGATTATCCAGTTCTACATAAAAAAATGAGCATTTGATCCCACAAAAGCAACACTGGCTTTGTTGCGGGTTTAATTGGAATTGTAAAAAGTGAGGTAAATTACCTTTCTCCCCACCCCATATGCCTCCTCTACTTATGCCACTAGTGATGAACTCACTACGGTTATTTAATGTCAAACTCAGAGTTTTTCTTACTACATAGGCGGATAAATAAAGCCCTATTTTTTTTTGTCAAACCCCAACCCCCTTATTAGTAGTCGAAGTAATGGTCAGTATGAGATCATAGTCACTTGTCGTCCATTCTCTCTCTGTTCAACAAAGGCCATCGATATTTCCTTACTTCTTAAGGTTTGAATTTTGTGAGCCTTTTGATCATATCCTATAATAAAATCTCTCTGATAAATATCTTGTCGATGATTATATTTTCACATATTATTTAGAATCTCCGTGTGCACTTTTCGCCTGGCTTCTTTGCGTAAAGAACCCTGAAGTTAAGAAAAATAAACCATTTAACCTTTTAAACAGTGTATGCTGAGTAGAGGCAATAAGAATATGAACTTTCTTAAATTTGAACAGAACTTGAATAGGAAAACTAGTGGGTAAACCCGCAAGGAAACCCATCTCGAAACCAGAGAGTTTCCCAAAACCTCCTTTGTTGTCTTTCTTTCTTTCGGATAAGAAGACTAGTCACTTTAACCTACCTTATTAGCTTTAGTTTCCTTAAAGCCTGTCTTTCTTTTAGAACCTTGTTACTTTGTTGCTATCTTTTTGCCTGAGGCTTTCGGACTAGACTACTTACTCCAGTAGGTTAGTAAGTTACCTCTTCCATTTTTAGGCAAGGGTAGATCTGAAGGGAAAGTTGAGCAAAACCAGGCATAAGGAGCAACAATCACTATTGATAGTTCCCCTGCTAAGAAAACATTAAGAGAGGGACTGTAACACTCCACCTTAAGAAAAGGAGTCCCACATTGGCAAAACATAGGAGGGATGTTAGGTATATAAATAAGCAAGCCTTACTCCCTAGTGACACGTTTTAAAGCCATGTGAGCTTGGGTCCAGAGCGGGCAATATCACTAGTGGGTTGGGGATTTACAGGGGTACCTCATTCCTTGATGGTTTGGGATTCCCATCGCGGCTAGGGCCTCATCTCGGGTCATGACAAAATGGTATCAAAGCCACTCCTGTGTTAACCCTGTCGATGTAGGCCATAGTTCAAATTGAGTATAGGCAAATCTTGGTAAGGCGAGGCAAACCTCAGTCCTGAGTGTAGGCAAATCCTATTTGGTGGGGGAAAACTCAATGTGGATAACGAGTCCATAAGGAAGGAGGTGTATGTAACACCCACCTTAAGAGAAGAAGTCCCACATCGACAAAATACAGGAAGGATGCTGGGTATATAAGTAAGCAAGACTTACTCCCTAATAATGCATTTTAAAGTCGTGCAGGCCTGGGCCCAGAGCAGACAATATCACTAGTGTGTTGGGGAGTTACAGGGGTGTTTTGGGCCTTGATGGTTTAGGATACCCGTCGCGGCCAGGGCCTCGGCTCGGGTCATGACAGGGACATACTTTATGTCCACTGATTCTGTTTAGTACTATTTTGGAAGCCCTTGTTTGAGTGAGAGCTTCTAGAATGCCATTTATTTTGCAATGAGAAAAATTTCCACATAAAGGTTAAAGCTACTTAAAGCGAGAGTGCATCCAAATTTTGAGAAGATTACCCGGCCTTGGTTGAAACAATTCTAGGTGTCAATGGGCTGATTTCACTAGAAAAGCATTTTTCTCCAATGTGTGCAAATAGAAATGCCACTTTTAATGATGGACATCAGCCCTTGTATTAAAGTAGCATTGAGTTTTTATTAGAAATCAACAAGTTTTGAGTTTCCAAATAAGTGGTACCCTTTGGAAGAACCAGGTATCTCAAACATTAATAAGGGAAGAACTAGTCTTTCATTAGGATGATATTCCTTTCATCCGAATGGAAAGGCTTGCTAGGTTCCTAGAGTATACTCGCATCTGTGTATCTATGTCAAAGTTTTTTGGAAGAAAGGTCTCAGATGTACCTTCGGAATGTATAAGATTTTCTTTCCTCTATCTGTGTTATACTTAAGATTCACTGACACTAAATTCCAAGTAGATCCTCCCTCCCCCTTGCTTCACTTTATTTCAGCCATTTTCTCTTTCCTTCTGCCTATGAAAAAAAGTTTTGAGATTAGTTTTGTCTGTGTTAGCAATCATCAAACTAGTAACATAGATAATATTGGAGTTCATATAGTTGGAATACCTGAGACCACTTTTATCCTTAGTGCTCTTGCTTCTTTGGCTATTGCTATGGCTAAGGCTTTCTTTCCACTTTGACTTGCCTTTCTTATCTTTCAATCTGAACTTGTATGTTTTCCATGACTATTTCGAGTGATTACTGCTATCTGGCTTGTGTTGGACAAGTAGAGAAGGATCTTATGCCACCGGTCACCGGCCTATCTATCTAGTATCTAGTACTAGGACTAGTAGAGTAGAGGCACTACTGGGGCGGGGCTTCCTCGATCACAGCTTCTCACTTAGCTAGCTATCATACAAGGATGAAAATAACCTCCTTATATAGAATATAGATCAACACATTCAATAAAGTTGCCAGTGCGACAGACAAGCTACTTTATTATTCTAGGACTGGAAGATCCTCTATCAATTAGCATACCCATACTGGAAGTTAGACTAGCACTCTCTTTCTAATCAATTGTATTACTGGCTACATGAAACATCCTGGATTTTTATCCTTGGAAATTTCCTGGGTTTTGAGCCTTCTGTTGATTATACGACTCACTGTACGAGTCGTATGGTGTAGGTATGGGTCAGGTGACCCAATTCATAAGGTGTCTAGTGGGTGATGGTTGGTTTTCTATTAAGGGTAGACTTGGTGGGTATGGGTCGTATGGTTTGGTGATGGGTCGTTGGGTTGATCCTTCACTTAATCTAAAACTCAATAACTTGACTTGGCTCTGAGTATGACTGGCTCACTAAGAGTAGTGAGGATAGGTTACGAGTCATATAGTATAGTTGTATGTTGTCTAGTGTCCAACCCCTTTTTGATTTTGTCTTGGGTATGACTGGACCATATGAGCCATATGGTCTGGTCACGAGTTAGGAAACTGAGTCGTATGTTGGACAGAATGTGGTGTCTAACTTTCTATCTTAGATACGATTGGAGTGTAGCACTCGTATGATGTGGGTACGAGTTGAGAGGTCCAATCGTACCTACCTATGGGAATTTTTATAGTTTAAGTTGAGGGTATTTTGGTTATTTCCTCTCTTAACCCCTTTTGACCCCATGACATAAAACACCTTTGGAGGCTTCCTTAACCTATTATTTTCTATCAAACACTCTTAAATCTCTCTCAAGCTCTTAGTTCAAGAAAAAGGCTAGGGTTTCTTCTCAAGGGTGGTTTCTCTTCATCTTCCTTGGTGTCTAAGGCATGTTACTTCTTTATTAATGATTATTTCAACTAAAAGCATATTTTAACGAGTGGTTTTCATTGTAATATTATGGTATTAATTTGGTTTTAAAATATATGTTGGGGGGTTTTGTTGTTCTTGGTTGGAAAATGTTTTCCCATGTTTTCTTATGGTTTTCATGTTATAATGGTGGTTTGAACACGTGATTGCATGGGAATTTTCAATTGATGTTTGGTTTTGGTTTTGGAAAATATATGCCCCAACATGTTTGATAAATGCCAATGACAATGATTATGTCACATAGTTTGACTTTTATTGAAATATTTACATGGTGATGGAACTTAAATTGGTTTGGTTGGTTTTAAATGATTTTGGAAAGGCCTTGGTGGTTATGGATTTGGTTAAATTAGAAATCATGTGGGGTACATGGGAATTCCCTAATTGTCGGCTAATGACATTGCTTGCAAGCTATAGTCGGTATGATGATACCACTTCATAATGCCCTGGTAATTAAATTCTGGAATTAATGGTTTGATTATGTGCTAAAGGATTTAATTAGGAAATAATGGTGGGTTGTGATAGCTAACCGTGAAGGTGTAAGTTCAATGGACGGACACTGAAAACTTATCTTTGCCGACATGAGGGTTGGTCATGGTGACCATATACTTGTGGGGTACATGAGAATCCCTAAATTTTATACTTGTATATATGTATCATAGAGGGCAAAGGGTACACGGGAATCCCCACCCCTATTATATCTTATAGCCTGGGGGTGGTTTTAGGATGGTCAATTTACACAACCAAGTTAAAATTTTAAGTGCATGCTAAACTCGATTCCCTTTTTCGGCATGGTATATATGTATATATGTATGTGATTGCATATGGTTATTTACTTTGGTTTTGAATAATTACATTATTTTATTCTTATTCCTAAGTACATGCTAGCGTTCATTACGCTAACCATCTTCGAACGTTGTATCCCCATATGTAACGCCCCGAGTCTGTACCCCGAATGGTACACGATGCTCATAATCCCAAAGGACCATAAGCTAACTCATAACTGGTACCTACTGTAATAACTGAATGACAATACTATAATTATGCAAAAATTAGGCTAAAATCTACCATAAGGTTCAAATAAGAAATAAATATTGAGAACTGCATACTGATACATCTGTCTGAAATACTCTAGTTTGAAAAACCTCTACTGTCTGAACAAGGAGATGATGGGACAAGTTCCCAAATAACTCTGACTGCTGAAATAAACCGAGTACTGATATAACTGAAATGATAAATCTGTCCTCGAACTATGAGGACTCACCACTAACTCTGCTGCTGATAAATTGGGCTGCTAAGTGAGGTCGGAAGCCCGTGCGTCTAAACCTATAATAAAAGACATCATAGTGCAAAGAAAAGTATGCATCAATACTTTGAATATACTGGTATTCTAAGTGAGTAGGTTGATGTGCATGGGTTCATATGCATAAAGAATAATTGACTGAATAAGATGATCATAACTGAAAGACTGTACATGCAAAAATGCTTAAACTGTAACTGATGTCATGGTAACACCGAATACTGAGTTCTGAATCACTGGTTTACTGATATCTGAGTTTATTGATACTGTATTACTGATAACTGAGTGACTGTATCTGACAGTCCTGATTTCTATAGAACTGAACTAAGTTCTATACTGAGACTGGAACTAAAACTGAGACTGTGGGAGGTAATCATCTAACTAACATGCCCCTTTCTAAACTAATTGAGGTCCAACCTGTAACCCCAGTTGGAAGAGTGTCAGTACCGTGCTACGGGTAAAGACAAATGTTGAGTCACCCTCATCTGGCAGGTGCTATGAATGACAATGATGGTACCCTCAACTGGCAGGTAAGATACCTCATCAACCCTCAACTGGTAGGTTGATGTCTTAACCTACGCTGGATACGTAGTTCTTGAATGCAAGGACTGTGTAACACCCCAACTTAGGAAGGAGTCCCACATCGGTAAAATACAGGAGGGATACTAGGTATATAAGCAAGAGAGCCTTACTCCTTAGTGATGCATTTTAAAGCCGTGAGAGCCTGGGCCCAGAGCGAACAATATCACTAGTGGGTTGGGATGTGACAGGGGTATCTCGATCCTGTGTGGTTCGGGATGCCCGTCGCGGCCAGAGCCCTGGTTTGGGTCGTGATAGAATAGTATCAAAGCCGCTCCTGTGTCAGCTTTGTCAGTGTGGGCCAGAGTTCAAACCGAGTATAGGCGAATCTCGGTAAAGGGGCAAACCTCAGTCCTGAGTGTAGGCAAATCCCATTCGGTGAAGCAAACCTCAGCGAGGACGCTGAGTCCATAAGGGGGGTGTATGTAACACCCCAATTTAGGAAGTAGTCCCACATCGATAAAACACAGGAGGGATACTAAGTATTTAAGTAACAGAGCCTTACTCCCTAGTAACGCATTTTAAAGTTGTGAGGGCCTGAGCCCAGAGCGGACAATATCACTAGTGGGTTGGGATGTGACAGGGGTATCTCTGGCCTATGTGGTTTGGGATACCCGTCGTGTCCAGGGTCCCGGGACGGGTCGTGACAGAACTTTTTTTTGGTATCAGAGATGTAACACCCCGCATCATCCATGAGTTAGCTCGTGGTAATAAGCTCTTAGAGTTAAAGACTAGAAAATTAATTTGTCCTAATTTCGACTTTTCTTCACATGGGAAATTTGATAAGCTTTCCGCCGATTTAAGATTCATCCAAATCCGATACTTAGGCAAGAAATTATGACTAATTTAAGTCCTAGTCGAAAAACACTGTTATTTTAGTGCTTGGCACATCGTGGAGGGGGTCTATTTAACGATTGTCAAATTTCAGTAGCCTAGCACGATTTTGGCGCATCGCGCTAAAGTTCTAGGTCCCAACCAGAGGGACAACGCGATGGCTCCATATCGCGGTGACCTTAAGAATCCCATTCATTAATTTCTAGTGAGCCACCGTGATTGTGGCGCGTCGCGGTGGCCCTTAAAATCGGGCTCCCAGTTATATTTTATTTTATCTCATTAAGGGTATATGAGGTATTTTCCACCCCCCTTATTAGTTTAAACACGGGATTATACTCCCAAGTGACCACATTATTCATATTTTCTTCAAAAATTCAAAAGAACACTCTCTAGGGTTTCAAACTAAAAACCCAATTAACTTAAGATTCAACCGTGGGTTTTCGAAACTGAGTGAAGATTTGGAATCCCCAAACCGTAGGCTTCAAAAATCATCTATCAAATTTCTAAATTGAGGTACATGGGGTTTATCCTAAAACTACATGGGCTTGTTGAAAATACCCAATTATGGTTTTAAAAATCATCAAGCATAAATTTGTTAAAGGGATTTTGAGATTTATGATTTTATTATGCTTTATACATGTTTAATGATATTGTTGTTTAGGCCTTTAGACCTTATCCCCTTAAATTGATTTACACATATAAGTATATGAATGAAATATGAAATTGAATATTTGTTTGAGAGCACAAATAATGAAAATCCCTCTCTTATGATAACCTTATGTTTATGATCTTATGGTGATTGATTGAAATGCATGATTCACGGCTTGAAAATAGTTTACTCAAATATCATAGTATTTTGAGCATGATTTGGAGATTTATGAGAGGGAGTTTTTTGGTGTAAATATATTTTATTAAAATAGAAATATTTGCATGAGATCAAGAGCTTTGACATGGCCACCTTACATCATTGAAAGTTTGACAAAGAGAGTTGCATATATGTGTTTGCATGAGTTTTAAAGAAAGATTTCTTTGAAATGATTTATTGATATGGTGGTATCAAATTTATGTTTTGGAAATAGAGATTGTAATATGCTAACAATGGCTTAGAGATGTGACTTGCAAGTCAATGGTATAACGATACCATAAGTATGTATGCCATAACAGAGTATGTTTTTCAGAGTTTGATTTCAGAGAATGCATGTTTTAAAGAGTTAAAACTAGGCTTAAGGAGGTTTAGGTGGTTACCCGAAGAAGGTTTGAGTTCAAGTAACTCCTAATCTAAAATCGTGATTTGTTGATCCGAGTATATTATTTTTCGCTGGCGATGGCCGTGTGGCGTAGCAGAGTCAGAGACTCCAACTCTTATGGCACACTTGGGTTGGGGGATTCCCCGCTGAGTCAATGGCGGATTCCATGTAGCCCATGGAATTTCAGAGTTGTAGGGTGTACAACCTAGCGCAGTAGTAAAACAAAGAGTGTCACAGATTCAGATGATTTTACAAAGTCTTTCAAAAATGCCCATGAGATTTCTTACTATATGATATATCTATAAAATATTTTAAATTGCTCTCATCTATGTTGAATATAAATTATTATTTTGGATTTGCTCTGCGTACCAGTACAATTGTATTGACCCCCTACCTCTCAGGTTTGGAGGCTCAGTCTAGGGGTCCGGCTAATCAGTAGAGTATCTAGGGAGAAGTGATCTATGCAGTGATGAGCCTTCTTTGTTCTAGAAGGCCTGTCATTTCAGATTATGTTATTCCTTTGTTTTGGTCTACTGGGGGCCTTGTCCCAGCTTTTCAGACTATTATCTTTAGATCATGTAGTAGAGATTTCACAGACTGTTCCAAAAGTTATTTAGTTGATTTTGGATTTTATTTTGTATGCTTAAACTATATCTAAAGTGTGACCATGTTTCTGTATTAGATTATAATTCTGTATTTTCTTTTATTATATGAATGTTATGCATGACTACCAGATCAGATAGAGTAGAACGTCCGGGCCCTAGTTTAGGTCATAACAAACTTGGTATCAGAGCACGATATATGGTCCTAGGGTGTCTGCAAAATTGCATTAGGTAGAATCTTATTTATGGGTGTGTAGAATGCCACACTTATAAGCAAGAGGCTACTAGGCATTTAGGAATGTTTCTCTTCTTTGTGGTTTAGTTCGTGCTTCAGAGTCTTAATCGTCCCCTAATTAATGCTCTCTTGTGTTTCAGAAAAACAATCATGCCTCCCCGTTGTACTATCGATCAGAATGCACAGACAGGTGAGTTCTGTCCCACTCATGGGATAAGGACCCAAAACAGAGCTTAAACTCTGGAGATTGATGATACTCCGAGAGTCCCACCTACTTAGACCAGCCCACCTAGGGCATCCATAGCTCCCCGAATGGGGACTAACCACACTCAGCCTCACGAGAGAGAGATATCTAATACAGAATTCAGGCAGTCCATTCATATAATTGCATAGTTAGTAGCCACACAGACACAACGGTCGAAAGATATTGGGTCTGCATCTGTTACGTCTGAGGCTATAAGAATGGGCCAGCTCATGAGAATGAACCCGACCAAGTTTACTGGTATCAAGGTAGAAGAGGATCCACATGAGTTTATAGATAAGATGGAGAAGATCTTTAAGGTGATTCATGTAAATGAGGTAGAGAGGGTTGAGTTAGCAGCTTACCTACTTAAGGATGTAGTGAACCAATGGTATAATGAGTGGGAAGATTCAAAGGGTGAGAGTGTTGAGCCCACAGTTTGGGCCGAGTTCGTGGAAGCCTTCCTCGATCGGTTCTTTCCTCTCGAGCTGAGAGAGGCCAAAGCTGAAAAGTTTATGAATCTAAAGCAGGGAAAGATGAGTGCCCAGGAGTACACTCTGAAGTTCAACCAACTAGCCCGTTATACTTCAGAGATGACTAGTAACATGAGAGCCCGAATGAGGAAATTTGCATCCGGCCTTTCGGATGACTTAGTGCTTGAATGTCAGGGAGTAATGTTGAATCGGGAAATAGATTTTGCAAACTATCAGTCCACATGTAGAAAGTTGAGGAAAAGATAAAGAAATTGTTGAATCTAAAGAGAAGGACAGGTAGGCAAAGAGAGCCAAGACAGCAGACCAGAGCCACAGTCAGCAGTAGAGAAGGAATTGGGGTAACAAATAGCAGAAGAAGAAGTTTTTGGGTAATGCACAGTCTGCAACTAGTGCTCTGGTGTCCAGACCCCAATCGGACAGTGCCCCCAGGATTTTCAGTCCAGGCAGGGGCTGATAATATAGGGTTCATAGTGTCAAGAAAGTGTAGCTCAGACTTCTTAGACATACCCATGCTATGAGAGATGTGGGAGGAATTATCCAGGGAGATGTCAGTTTGGCGCTATGGTGTGTTTTTCATGTGGCCAGCCTGGCTATATCTAGAGAGACTGTCTGGAAGTAAAGGTTAATATTCGTAGAGCCAAGAAACAGGCTAATTCTCCTGCACCATCACCGCCTCAGAAGGGTGCCACTTCAGCTGCCAAAAGCGGCCGCAATTGGTTGTACGCCTTAACCAACTGCTAGGAGGTAGAGGCCTCACTGATTGTAGTTACTGGTATGTTGCAAATCTTTTCCCATGATGTATATGTGTTACTTGATCTCGGGTCTACCTTTTCTTACGTGACACCTTATGTGGCTGTTAGTTTTGGGTTCGAGCCTAATGTGATTGCCGAATATTTTTCTGTTTCTACTCTGATGGGAGATTCTGTTATGGCTAAAAGGGTTTATAGAAATTGTGTGATGACTATTTATGGGCGGGATACTGTGGCAGACCTTATAGACTTAGAGACATGGTTGATTTCGATGCTATCCTAGGGATGGACTGGCTCCATTCGAGTTATGCCATGTAAGATTGTAGAACCCAAAAGTTTACTTTTTCCTTCCCGAATGAACCACCATTAGAATGGGAGGGACATTCCTTAGCACCTAGAGGGAACTTTGTATCTTGCCTTAGAGCCCTTAAACTCATTTCTAAGGGTTGCTTGTATCATCTTATTCGGGTTAAAGATTCGACTATCGAAAGCCTTTCTTTTTAGTCTGTCCCTGTGGTGAATGAGTTCCCAGAAGTTTTTCCTGATGATCTCCCAGGCATACCACCTGATAGGGAGATAGATTTTGTCATTGATTTGTTGATCGATACCCATCCCATCTCTATTCTGCCATATAGAATGGCTCCTGTAGAACTGAAAGAACAGCTAGCAGATCTTCTAGACAAAGGTTTTATCCATCTTAGTATTTCTCCTTGGGGTGCACCTGTACTCTTCGTGCAAAAGAAAGATAGTTCCTTCCATATGTGTATAGATTATCGCCAGCTGAACAAGGTCCCTGTTAAAAATAAATAAACTCTTCTTAAAATTGATGATTTTTTTACCAGCTTCAAGGTATTAGATGTTTTTCAAAGATATATCTTTGTTTGGGATACCATCAGTTGAAATTTAGAGAGTCAAACATTCCCAAAACAGCTTTCCAAACTAGATACGGTCATTATGAATTCTTAGTCATGTCCTTCGGGCTGAATAACGCCCCTGCAGCCTTTAGAGATCTTATGAATAGGGTGTTCCATCAGTTTCTGGATTTATTTGTCATAGTCTTTATTGATGATATCTTGATTTATTCTAAGAGTGTCATTCTAATCACCTCTGAATTATCCTTTAGACTCTCAAAGATCATAGGTTGTATGTAAAGTTTTCCAAGTGTGAATTCTGGATTAACGCTATTGCTTTCTTGGGGCATATTGTGTTAAGTAACGGGATTATGGTTGATCCCTAAAAGGTTGAGGCAGTGAGAAAATGGCCCAGACATACTACTCCAACCGATATTTGGAGCTTCTTGGATTTAGCGGGGTATTACAGAAGGTTCGTAGAGAGTTTCTCTTCCATAGCTGCACCACTCACTAAGTTGACGCAGAAAAAAGTGAAGTTTGTGTGGTCTGACTCCTGTGAGAATTATTTTGAGAAATTGAAAGACAAGTTGACCACTGAACCTGTTCTGACTCTTCTAGAAGGTACAAAGGGTTTTGTTGTGTACTGTGATGCATCTCGGAGTAGGACTTGGGTGCGTACTTATGTAGCACGGTAAATTTGTGGCTTATGCATCTAGGCAGTTAAAAGAGCATGAGCGAAACTACCCCACCCATGACTTAGAGTTAGCAGCTGTGGTGTTTGCACTTAAAATCTGGCGACATTATCTCTATGGGGTACATATTGATATATTTACTGACCACAAGAGTTTACAGTATGTTTTCTCGCAGAAAGAATTAAACCCCAGGCAAAGATGATGGTTAGAGCTTTTGAAGGATTATGACATAAGCCCTCACTACCATCCGGGAAAGGCAAATGTGGTAGCTGATGCCCTCAGTAGGCTATCTATGGGTAGCCTTTCGCATGTTGAAAAGGGGAAGAGGGAGATGGTGAAGGATATTCACCGACTTACAAATCTAGGAGTATGACTCTTTAATTTTGAAGATGGGGGAGTGGTTGTTCATGAGGTAGCTAAGTCTTCCCTTTATGCTGAAGTTAAAGAAAAACAGATTGAAGATCCCATCTTGATGCAGATCAAGAAAGATGTGGGTCAACTGAAAGTGATGTCTTCTGATATTGGTGGTGATAGAATTTTGAGATATCAGGGTAGACTATGTGTGCCAAAAATAGATGGGTTACGAAAGAGGATCCTTGATGAAGCTCACACTTCGAGGTATGTTGTTCACCCAGGCTCTACTAAGAGGTATTATGATCTGAAAACCATATACTGGTGAAATAATATGAAGCGTGATGTGCTAATTGTTGCCAAGTGTTTGAATTGTCAACAAGTGAAAGTAGAGCATATGAGGCTAGGTGGTACCTCCCAAGAGATAGCTTTGACCTTGTGGAAGTGGGAGATGGTCAATATGGACTTTATCATAGGACTTTCGAGGTTTCGATACCAGTATGATTCTATTTAGGTAATTGTAGACCGGCTGACCAAGTCAGCCACTTTCTGCCTGTGAGAACCAACTATTCTGAAGATGACTACGCCAAGTTATACATTGAGGAGATAGTCCGTTTGCATGGAGCACCTGTATCCATCATATCTGATTGAGGTACACAATTCTTTTCACAATTCTGGAGATCTTTTCAGAGGGGTTTAGGTACCCAAGTGAACCTGAGTACGACTTTCCACCCTCAGACGGATGGGCAAGCCGAACGTACTATTCAGAACCTTGAAGATATATTGAGAGCTTGCATGATTGACTTCAAAGGTAGTTGGGTAGATCACTTGCCATTGATAGAGTTCTCTTATAGTAACAGCTACCATATCAGTATTAAGATGACTCTATTTGAAGCTTTGTATGGGAGAAGATGTAGATCACAGATAGGGTGGTATGAAGTGGGTGAGACTCAGTTGTTTGGGCCTGATCTTGTTCATCAGGTGATGGAGAATGTGAAAATTATTAGAGAACGACTTAAAGCAACCTAGAGTAGATAGAAATCTTATGCCGATGTTTGGAGAAGTGAGATAAAACTTGAAGTTGGTGATTGGGTATTTCTCAAAGTCTCCCCTATGAAGGGAGTTATGCGATTTGGGAAGAAAAGTAAGTTGAGTCCTCGCTATATAGGGCCATGCCAGATTTTGAGAGGATAGGTAGGGTTGCGTATGAGTTAGATTTTCCTGTAAGTTTGTTTCTGTTCATCCGGTATTTCATATATCCATGTTGAAGAAGTGTATTGGAGACCATTCATTAGTGTTTCCTATAGAGGAGGTCAAAGTGACAGACTCCTTATCCTATGAAGAGGAACCTATTGCAATATTATATCGTCAAGTTAGAAAGTTGAGGAACAAGGAGATAACTTTGGTTAAAGTGTTGTGGAAAAATCAGAAAGTTGAGAAAGCAACTTGGGAATCAGAAGATGACATGAGAGATAGATACCCCGACTTATTTGATCCGGTGAATGACAAAATGAAAGGTACAATCCTTGTATTATTCTTTTATGGCCTTAGTATGTTTAAAATTGTGTTTGTCTGTGTTCCGCACCATCATTCAGGGATAAATGATCCCAAGGGGGGCATAATATAACACCCCGCATCATCCATGAGTTACCTCGTGGTAATACGCTTTTAAAGTTAAAGACTAAAAAATTAATTTTTCCTAATTTTGAATTTTCTTCACATGGGAAATTTGATAAGCTTTCCGCCGATTTAAGATTCGCCCAAATCCGATACCCGGGAAGAAATTATGGATAATTTAAGTCCTAGTCAAAAAACACCGTTATTTTAGTGCTTGACGCTTCGCGGAGGGGGTCTATTTAATAATTGTCAAATTCCAATAGCCTAGCGCGATTTTGGCACGTTGCGCTGAAGTTACAGGTCCCAACCAGTAGGAAAACGCGATGGATCCACATCGCGGTGACCCTAATAATCCCATTCATCAGTTTTTAGTGAGCCACCGTGATTGTGGAGCGTCGCGGTGGCCCATAAAGTTGGGCTCCCAGTTATATTTTATTTCATTCCATTAAGGGTATATGAGGTATTTGCACCCCCTTATTAGCTTAAACACGGGCTTATACTCCCAAGTGACCTTATTATTCATACTTTCTTCAAAAATTCACAAGAACACTCTCTAGGGTTTCAAACTAAAAATCCAATTAAATCAAGATTCAACCGTGGTTTTGAAACCGAGTGAAGATTTGAAATCCCCAAACCGTAGACTTCAAGAATCATCCATCAAATTTCTAAATTGAGGTACGTGGGGTTTATCCTAAAAATACATGGGCTTGTAGAAAACACCCAATTATGATTTTAAAAATCATCAAGCATGAATTTTTTAAAGGGGTTTTGAGATCCATGATTTTATTATTCTTTATACATGTTTAATGATATTGTTGTTTTGTCCTTTAGGCCTTACCTCTTAAATTGATTTACACATATAAGTACATGTATGAAACGTGAAATTGAATATTTGTTTGAGATCACAAATAATAAAAATCCCTCTCTTGTGATAACCTTATGTTTATGATCTTATGGTGATTGATTGAAATGCATGATTCATGGCTTGAAAATAGTTTACTCAAATACCACAGTATTTTGAGCATGATTTGGAGATTTATGAGAGGGAGTTTCTTGATGTAAATATATTTTATTTAAAAAAAAAAGATTTGCACGAGATCCAAGAGCTTTTACATGGCCACCTTGCATCATTGAAAGTTTGACAAAGAGAGTTGCATATATGTATTTACACGAGTTTTAAAGAAAGAGTTCTTTGAAATGATTTATAGATATGGTGGTTTCGAATTTATGTTTTGGAAACAGAGATTGTAATATGCTAATAATGGCTTAGAGATGTGACTTACAAGTCAATGGTATGATGATACCATAAGTATATATGTCATAACAGAGTATGTTTTTCAGAGTTTGATTTCAGAGAATGCATGTTTTAAAAATTTAAAACTGGGTTTAAAGAGGGTTAGGTGGTTACCCAAAGAAGGTTTGAGTTCAAGTAACTCTTAACCTAAAATCGTGATTTGCTGAGCCGGGTATATTATTTTACACTGGCGATGGCCGTGTGGCATAGCAGAGTCAGAGAATCTAACCTTTGCGGAAAACTTGGGTTAGGAGCTTCCCCACCGAGTCAATGGCAGATTCCATATAGCATGTGAAATTTCAGAGTTGTAGGGTGTACCACCTAGCGCAGAAGTAAAACAAAGAGTGTCACAGATTCAGATGATTTTACAAAGTCTTTCAAAAATGCCCATGAGATTTCTTACTATATGATATTTATAAAATATTTTAAATTACTCTCATATATGTTGAATATAAATTATTATTTTGGATTTGCTCTGCATACCAGTACAATTGTATTGACCCCCTACCTCCCAGGTTCAGAGGCTCAGTCTAGGGATACGACTAATCAGTAGAGTATCTAGGGAGAAGTGATCTGTGCAGTGGTGTGCCTTCTTTGTTCCAGAAGGCCTGTCATTTAAGATTATGTTATTTCTTTGTTTTGGTCTACTGGGGGCCTTGTCCCAACTTTTTAGACAGTTATCTTTAGATCATATAGTAGAGATTTTGCGGAATGTTCCAGAAGTTGTTTAGTTGATTTTGGATTTCATTTCGTATGGTAAAACTGAATCCAGAGTATGACCATGTTTCTATATTAGATTATTATTCCTCATTTTCTTTTATTATATAAATGTTGTGCATGACTACCAAATCAGATAGAGTAGGACATCCGAGCCTTCATGGTTCGGGATGTCCGTCACGACCAGGCCCCAGTTCGGGTCGTGACAGATTATTTCTAAGGATCACACCCTCCACTGGCAATTGAGTCCCTATCTTGGGTTTACTCGATGCTGAATCCTACTCCCAACTGAAAGACACTGAACTGATGTACTGAATTGAACTGGACTGATACTGAGTTTACTGAGTTTTCCTGAGTTTCGTATCTGAATGAGAGTACTACTGATCATGACATGACTGATACTACTCAGCACTGATACTGGCTCTAGGTAAACAACTAAATTATCGGGTATTAAATACCCCTAGGACTAGATAGTATAGATAATACTAAGACATGGAACTTCTTGATAGCATGACAACAATTAACTACTCACAATCCAGTCACTGAGATATTTTGCCATATTCTTGGGCTTGTACATAAATGAGAACGCATACTAGCATATCACAATTTCACTATTTAATTCTCATGGACATTCCATCAATCACTTTCAAAGTATAAATTTAACAAGGGAGAAAATTTAGAACATGTGGTTCTATCATGAATTCATCATAAGGTCACCAATGGACCACAATGCATAATTTATTCACTTAGAAATTTTGTCAAACACATGAAAGGCATAACCTTATACTTGGGCATGAACAACATGCTAATGCATCATGACTATCATAATAAATTTACACATTCAAGGGTTTAACATGGATTCACATGATACTACACATATATCAATTAGCTACCCATAAAACTTGTAATAAAACATGGATTAAAAACCCAACTAATTATTTTAATCAAATCCAACATGGAATTCATGAAATCAATACACTTGAAGTTTTAAAAGTAGTTTTTTGAACTCCAAGGGTGGAAAAAAGCCTTAGATAAACATTTCACATACCTTAATTGTTAAAAGAATGAGTGATTTTGCTATTTGGGGCTTTAATCCCGTGTTATGGAGCCATCGGGTAAACGAAAAATAACCCATTTGCCCTTAAAATTATGGAACCTGACTGCAAAATTTACCTAAACCGAACTAGCCAGGGCACCGCGGGCTCTAGAACATCACTCTGGTCGAGGCATTGCGGTCTCCATCGTGGGCTTTCCTTAGCACCGGATTGGGCGAGGCACCACGGGTGAAATTGCCCTAAATTGCTATTTTAGAGTTCCAAACATGCCCTTACGCTTGTCTAAAAATTCTGAAACTCACCCGAGATGTACTATTGACTCCTTCAATCATGAATCAACTTTAAAACTAACTTTCGGAGGTCGGGAAGGTCGTAAATAAATTCCTCAAAGTTTGAGGGCTTTAGAAAAGGCTAAGTTCCAATACTTCGCTGAAATTTTCTAAGTCTGGGACCCCTTATCAAGATCTAAGGGACTGAGTTATGCTTAGGATTTTTACGGGGTCTTACACCACATAATGCAGGAATCGGCAACACTACTCCTCCTGCTCAGTGACATGGATTCAGGGACAGCTCAGAGTTAGACTGAAGTGGATGAGCTTCCATACTCCAGAAGACTCCATTTCATACTATGGACTTCTTTACTTCATTTTTTTAGACTTTGGTTTTGGCTATGGTCGGGGGCATGTCCTGACCGGATATTCCTTATTTTCGATTAGAGGCCTTGTGTGACTACTATGGTCATGGGTGATGTCGGTAGTGGTTTCAGCCTTGGTATTGGTATTGGCATTGGGGTTGACGCCGGTTGATATTTGGCTGGATGTTTGGTTGGTTATAGTTATGGATTTTGTCAATGTTTTTGATTTATTATGGTTCTATCTTGTTATATATTTGTAACTCATTTGACATAGTTGTAGGATGGTTATGGTTGGGTGTTGAGGGTGTTCTCCAATACCGATTGGACTTGAGGCACTCAGCATGACTAGACCCTAGTACGGGTTGTGTCATTGTATAAGAGATGACTATATACTATCTATGTCATGCCTTGGCAGATGAATATGAGAGAGAGGTTGTAAATGCATTCACTCCTTTCTATCTTCTGTAAAGCACTCTTTGAGCATGCTCATAGAATAATTGACACTCACATCTCTCTCATTTCCAGTGGGTTGGCTATAATTTACTAGTGCATTCCTAGACTAAGACTATAACATTGAAGAAGCAAGCTCACTCTCATTCCAGGAATCAGAGAAAGGAATTTAGCCTGATAATAAAGTATGAAGTATGAAGTTTCTAGATTTCTTTATCTCTTCTCTTCTCTTGTAGTTGGCAGTCTCAGTTAACCTTACTCGGGCCTAATCTTCTACTCTATCTGCTTATTGGATTGGTAAGTACAATCTTTTTTCTAGGCTTCTGATTGAACTTATTAGTAATGGGAGAGAAGGCAATCCACATAGGTAAGTAAAGCTATGGATTGGGTTCTCACTCTAATCCAGCACCAGTAATTTGAAAAAAAGATAGACATCTAGCGCATTCACTCGTTTTTTCTTTTGATAGGCCAACTCAAAGAGGGAAATGTCAGGGGCATTAGAGGTCCTTTTTTCCTCGCCTGCTATTGGGAAGAGAGAGCCACTATCATACTTCACTTCGTTTGAGAATCAACTGTACATGAATAGGCTATTCCTTAGGCCTTCAAAGAGGAAGCAACTTTTTTCCAAAATTACCAGAAAAATAAAATAAAATTATTTTCATAAGGCAAGAAAGTCACCTAAGGAAAGTAGAAGTCTAGGCACACTAACCGAATCTTTGGGGAAGGATAGTGGTGAAAATTGGCATTTTCCCTTCTCCTTTCTAAAGCTAAAGCAAAAAAGAATGTCATAATTATGATCATGACTTGAAAAAAGAAAGAAGAGAAGGAACTTGGAGTTAGCACCTACATAACAAATTGTTCGCTTACCAAGCCATCCTGGCTTTTAGCTTCTCTCCAACCAGTCAAGTGGCTTTCACTCCTCCAGTTCTATTATTATTGACTTGACTTATTATTATAAAAACTACTCACTATCCAAATGAAAGACGATTGATTGTGTACACAAGAATATATAGAGTCCCACATATGAGAAAAGATCACAAATAGAGTTGAACCAAGTAATATTACAAAGGAATAATGATAGTAGGGTCGGTATATCTCCGCCCTCCAAACTGGACGTGAGGGTCTCCCCTCATCCGGCTCTTTGCAGGGGAATCTCCACTCACTGCTTCCCCTCATATCCTCCCTTTAACACATTATGGGGGTTTACAGGAGATCCCAGAGGATCGCTTGAAAAGGCTATTATACCATACCTTTTGACTTCACTCTACTCTAGCAGTCACTAGACTCACTATAGTAGTCCGTCTGGGTGTGCTTACTGAAATCATTACTCAACATTCTCCCATACTCTAGCAATTGTGCTCCCTAAACCACTACTATGTAATTACGTAGGGACAATAAGTTCGTAGTGATGGGAATTTAGGAATGACTGGGGATCCCTATCAATATAAAAAGAATATCTAATTAGAGTTTTATAACTTTCTCTCACTTAATAGATCTATCTGGTCTGATACAGCACAGTACAATATGAGATGATAGAATGCAATGGGACAGATGGTAGAGGGATTCCTACACTAAAAAGTGATGATTCACTTATCCCCTTATCCATAGGGACCTCGTGGCATACAACCAAAACGACTCCCGCTAGATAGACACACCTTTCTCTCTTTTTTATAGCCTTGTGGATGGACGAAAGAAGAAAAGTTACATAACGGGGCATTGAAGGCTCGCAAAGTAGACAAAAAACAGCAAGCAAGAGCTTCTCATCCCCTTAACCTTTCTTTTTTTTTAGAATAATTCTTATTTATTTCAGGTAAGCTTTGAAGCTGGCTGCTCTACTATACTATACTAGTGGTAGGGTGCTAGATCTTGACTACTATAATAGAAAGTAAAGGTACTCTATTATGATCTTACGAATATAAAGATCTTAAATGAAAGAAGGGGCTCTTTTGCTCGCCCCTGTCTCTAAAGGGGCATAAGCACTTCACTTACTAGGGGATGGGATTCATTCACTTGCATTCCTGCTAGCACTACAAAAAGCTTCGATCTTAATGCCCCTACTACTGATGTGCAGCCTTTCCTCGGGTTCACAGGGTTGGGTTTCTCGTTTACCCACAACAGAGGATCCACACCCACCAGGCAGGCGGCCACGGGTCATAACATGCTCTTCGCATAACAAATCCACTTTGAAGTTGACTTATTTACTTGGTCAATCATCGAACTATGTACGAGATACCATAAGGTCCTAATATGTTAGTAGCATCTTTTTCTAAATCTTCGAAGGAGACTTCATATCCAAAATACTGTAACAATCTGACAAGAAAGTCATTCAAAACTTGATCGAAAAACCAGCGTTTATTTAAAAGCTATAGAGTCGATTACTAATAGTACTAGTTTGAAAGGATCATTGGAATTGATCCGCAATGGGATTACATTATACACAATATAATGATATTGTTTGATAGATTATAGTTCACAGACTCGTCTATTCATGATTATTTTGACTTTGATTTTTGCTCCTAGGCCTAAAACTCTTGAAGTTTTGTAATGTCATTATTTAGGAAATGGAGTTTCACTTGTATAAAATCTATCTATACAATAAAATTAGTTTCAAAAATCCATATTTTCTTGTTTGTTTAAACTAGTCTTCTTTTATTCCTTTGTTCAAATGAATTTTTAAAAGTTCTTTCTTTTCCTGATTTGCTCATATAGATATTGTCTATCCTTTGGTTTCCTTCATGTTAACGCATTTTGAGATAGGATAGTCATAAGTGTTTTCTTCGATCAATAATAAAGAATTGATGAATCTACGTAAGTGTGGATGATAAGATTTTGTTTGATTGATTCAAGTAATATGTTCTTTTTAGTTTTACCCTAAGTTGTTTATGTCAGAACTAAAATTGGGTGTTCAAACAGAATCAACAGAGTTTTTCCCATATCATTCTATTTTTCCCTTCTTTTTCTTTTCTGTTTGTTTCCTTTTCATCATTATTTTTATCTTTTAATAGGTTTCTACACTCATTTCTACTCTTTTTCAAGCATATCGCTAATTTTACCTCTTATCTTAAGAGGTCTTGCTTGTGTTCTCGTAAAGTATGAAATTTTCTAGCTTGATTATTTTTTTATTTAGATACATGTTAATCTTTATCTTTTGTTGTGGCATGTGAATTCTTCTGAGTTCGATTGGACTCTACACCCCTACATCTCTTTGGGACCAAGTCCCAAAAGCCCTCAAATGGATTAGCAGGAAGAAACAAGACTAATATACATTGATATATAACAAATATACGGGATTTACAAATCAAAGATAGCTGGTACACGCCAATGTATGGTGCATAACAACATTTGAAGCAAGGAATGGGTCCTTATGCCCTGATATACAGAGTTTATACAAGAAAACACAATAAAACGAGGCTTGTATACAGCTGGTATATGTAACACCCCACCTTAAAAGAAGGAGTCCCACATTGGCAAAACACAGTAGGAGTGCTGGGTATATAATTAAGTAAGCCTTACTTCCTAGTGACGCGTTTTAAAATCATGCGGTCCTGGACCCAGAGCGGATTATATCACTAGTGGGTTGGAGAGTTAAAGGGGGTGTCTTGGGCCTTAATGGTTTGGAATGCCCATCGTGGCCAGGGCCCCGACTTGGGTCGTGACAGTATATAAGCTATAAAATGGGCTAAAATCCAAAGGATGTTAAGTCCAAATCTGGACAGCTTTCAAAGAATGGGCTAGATAAGAGGACCAAACTTATTTTCTTTATTTATTCTATATAATTAATATTTTATTATTTGTTCTACTAAATTCCTAAATTTGGTTAACCTTAATAAATATCTTTTGGATTGTTATTTTTGTTTATCTATGTATATTCCTTTGAAGTGTTATCGCATAGTGTAATGTTCAAAATTAATTAAAAGTGGTATTTTTCTTTATGTTTTTTCTCTTAAAATGAATTTTTTTCTTAAAAAAAATTCAAAATGGCATTTTGTTTTATTCATATGTCGAATTAGTCTATTCAAATTAAAGAGAATTTTCTCCAATCTAAGAAATCATTTTACTTGTCAAACTCTTTTTTATGATTAGTTAAATATTTCACACCTTTGTTTAAAAAAATTGATGTCTTCTTTAAAAGCTTTCATTATTTAAAAATTGAAATCCAAAATCACTTTTCTTTCCTTTTCATAAAAATAATTTGTTGATAAAATCCAAATTTAGTTTAACCTTCTTATTAGGAGAACCTTTTTTCTTTAAATGAACTTTCCCTTATGACAAGATCAGGGGCGTTTTTTAATTTCATTTAGTCAAGCATAGGGTATTTTAAGTACTGGCATAGTTTGAGGATGAAAGTAATAATTCGGGTCAATTTGAGGGGTGTTTCCACTACTTTACTTCAAAAAAAAAGAGGGTTGGTCTATTACATCTCGTAGCCCAAGCAATGATGGATTGGAGTTGTTGTTTTCTAGCCCATTAAAATGATGGATCAGCCTAGTATGGATTGTCGATTTTCAAATGGATTGGATAGATCCATATTGACAGCTCTACTTATGTACAATAGAAAATCTCAAATTCTAGTAACTAGTGAACTTACTCGCGCTTCACACGATCATTATAGATAAATCAAAATACAACTTAATGATTATTATTAAATAAATAATTATTTAAAATAATAATCAATATCATCTCATTAATTTAACTTTATCTTTTCTCAAACTTCAACTAGCACTATAAGTTATTTTAATTATATTTTCAAAGTTGATAACAATGCTCTGATTACCTTACTTTTAAAAATCTCCGTCTTTTTTTCTGTCATTTTTATTGATTGTCTATACCTTTTTTTTCTTATTCTTTTCTCGATTGTTTTTCATTTTAATAATTTTCGTTCATATAATCTACCCTACTTTTATAATTATTCCAATATTAGTTTTCAATGATGCTTTATATAAAGAACATCGATAAATCACACAAAATCAATAATTCGAGTTTATTTGTTAAAATCAACCTTCCTTAGAAGTAAAAATAATTATTCCAATAAAGTAGCCTTATAAATTCAGAGAGTTGAAAACATAAAATTTCATCCAATAAATATTTTTAAAACTTTGTTGCAGCTCAAATAACGTCAGTTCTAATTCTGAATTTAATTGATCTTTATGTCTAAATATTTTAAACTCTTTCTACTTTTAAAAGATTTATATTCTAACCTTTATTTTCAATTATACATGTATTTAAATATTAATAAAATATATCTTAAGTTGTAAATCTTAATGCACTTTTTTGTCTTATTTCCTTTTTTGTTAACCAAATCCATCCTCCTTTCAGTTTTAAATAATCTTATGACATATCTAAAAAAATATTTCCATCTCAATCAATTTTTCTATCATTGTTCAATTATTAATAATCTTTGTCATATTTTTATTCAGAAAAAGCAGATTTCTCTTAGGGAAGAAAGTGCATATAGAGAGACAAACAACTTACAAAATCATTTTTATCCTATTCAATCACTTTTACTTTTTTTTTTTTTATAAATTATAAGCTCAATTGGTTTATACCAATAGATAGTAGTAATGATATATGGAAAAAAAAACCTGAGAACATCAATTTGGCATATCATAAACACTTTCCTTATGAATTGAAATATATTTTGAAAACTCCAATCTAATTTACATTCTAAACGATAGTTAACTAAGCAAATAAAATCTTTAGTCTATTCAAAGAATGTTAGAATTATGGGTTGAAGAGAAAAAAAATTTATCTTGCTAAATACATACAAATAATTTCTCTCAAGAAATCTACAAATAATGACAGTTAGAATATGTTATTTGTATGTCGATCTGTGGTTAAGAGCAAAAGAAAAGATTGTTTCCTGATATGAAAAAAGAGAAAAAAAAAAGGCTATTGACAAGAAGAATGCTAAAACAATTAAAGAAGACAATTATAATTTTATAATAAAAGAATAAGAAATAGTATGTCTTGTAGTGTTGAAATGAAAAAATAGTTAACAAAAAATAATAATTATAAGACATGTAAGAATTTTATATGTAAATATAAATCATCAGCTTACACAAATTTATTTGTATTTTAAGTAATTGCAAAGTAATTTATAGATTCACAAAGACTAAAAAAATTTTGGGAGAAAGAAGCGGATTGGAGCAATCAGTAGACAATGTTATCTTTGAATCTAACTACTTATGCAAACTCTTCATCAGTGATTAAGATGATTGAAGAATTGGTTACTTATGAAGAAATAGGAGGTGGGTGTTGTTTGCTATATCATAATTTTTTCACCCCAAAATACAAAAATCTTAATGAATTAGAGGTATCCTTTAACTTCTCTATGGTATTTGAAATTGTGGCTGCTTTTGTCCTTTCAAATTTAAACAAAAGAAGAGGTTTCTTCTCCCTGAATAGTAAAGCAACTGCTTACACAAATTTATTGTGGTTTATGCAATTGCAAAGTAGCCTGTAAATTCACAAAAAGAATTTAATATAAATTTATTTGAGATAAAAGAATAAATTTGATAAATATACATCCTAAGAAGAAATAAATGCTTAGATAAAATTTGACTCACTGCATAAATTATTATCATCACAATATATTCTCTAGAAATACTAATTGCAGTGTTAATATTTTTCATCCCACAGTATTAATCTTCAAAATCATCTATAATAGAAGTTCTAATGTGATTAGCAGAAGAAAAATTAAAAGAAAATCTATCAACAAATTACACACAACATAAAAAAAGTTACTCCAACAAAATAATATATAGAGCAAAAAGAAACTTCAATAATTTTAGCATCTTAAGCAAATTGAGGCAGGTTCCACCACCAACCCCCCCCCCCCCCCCCTCCGAGAGAAAACAAGCATAGAGAGTGAAACTCTGAAAGTCAAAGACAGATTAATTCAAGAAGCTTAATAAACACAAATTAAACAAAATCAATTTTCTCAATACTCATCAAAAGCACTAATCACACATTCCATTACATAACTCCCACCAATTATAATTTCTAAAAAAAAAAAAGAAATCTTTTAAAAGAATGGAGATCAACTCACCAAAATTAGCTTCAATGTCTTCAAAAGACAAAGTAAAGTTTTTTTCCATTAAAATTACACTTCAAGCAGGTCTAGAACTCATCACAGACACATAATTGATCAACAAAAACACCCACAAATTCATCATCTCACTTCTCAAATCTCAAAAACTCAGCAACCTTTTTACCAATATACCAAATCACAAAAAGAAAAACTATAAAAACACTCAGAATTCACTATTTTCAATCTATCCAAACTCCCAAATATTAATGTCAAATTTCAACAAAATACACAAAAAAAAATATTAAAACAATCAATAATTCACTATTCTCAAAACCCCACAACCCTTTTGTCAAATTTCAAGAAAATTCACAAATACAAACTTTAAAACAATCAAAAATTCACTATTTCTTAAAATCCCTCAACCTTTTTGTTTAATTTCAAGAAAATTCTCAAAAACAAACTTTAAAATAGTCAGTAATTAACTATTGCTCAAAACCCAACAACCCCTTTCGTCAAATTTTGCAAAATTTTAAAAAAGATAGTCTCAGAATATTGAGAGAGGAAACATGAGATTTCATAATTTTTTTAATTAAATTTTTGATGATATTTTAGATCATTTTATTAAAATAAATAATTCAAATGGCCAACTTTAACATCATCAGCAAAACAAAAAGGCTGGCCCAAACAATTAACCCGTTCCAACAAATAGGAAGCTGAAAGTCTTTTATTTTTCTCTTAATATATGGTACTAGGACAAGAGTGTATAGTAATCTTCTCTTTAACTCCTCGTCGCCTGCAAAAATGTTATTAAAGTGCTTTCAGTGGAACTCCAAGTTATGCTTCTTCCTGTTTTGGGTGTTGTTTCAGTTGAATCTAATGAAGATCGTGCCGAAACTCTATCTATATCCGTCATTGTTGTCAGATAATCTCATCTTCATTTGCTCTTTCTTTTTTTTATTTCCATTTTTTATCATATTTTTATTTTCAGGTGATCGTGGAATCTTCTTACATGGCCTGAATGCCAGTTCAAGAAGATTTAGATATTTGATTAATGTCTCTTCCTCTTTATCTGGTGGTTAAAGATACTAAAAAAAATTCGTACCTCTCTTTTTTGGTGAAGGTTTTGGATAGCTAGGATTTTACTTTTAGCTTTAGCTAAAACAGTTGTAATGTCTCCTTCCGGGCATATTATTAATCTCCCCTCACTGTGCTATATATTCTCCTCTACCCTTATATTTTTAAAATTAACTGGTATTGCTACTTTATTGTAACTAAATATACTGTTCTTGTTCTTTATTGTGGTATTATTATGTACGTCTTGATGCCAATGTGTGGTATTTGTGCCTTATCAATGTTTATCAATTTTTTATTTTGCACTGGTAGTTGCTGAAAACTTTGAAATTACTTCATACCTTGGGATTCTATAATCCCATTTGCTAAAGAATCTACAACTATATTCCCTTCCTTAAATGTATATTTGATTGTTATATTTAGCTTTTAAGTGTTGTCCTTGATGTCCTTAATTATTTCTGCTAACTCCAAAGAAATTTTTCACTACTTAAGAATCATCTACTTAAGGCTAAGAGAGTCTATTTCAATGATGAAATCTTTTAAATTTTCCTTATAATAGTACTCCAAAGTTTTTTGATCGCCAATGATTCTGCTTCTGTGTTAGTACTGACCCCCAAACTTTTATCTCTAGCATAAATCAAATCCACTTTGTCATCTCTTATGCAAAAATCATAAGAACTCATACCCAAATTTTCTTTACAAGCTCCATCTGTGATTTGACCTATCTAGGACCTAGCCTCTCTCACACCACTCTGTGATAATGCAACTTAGATTTATATTCTCTCATTATTTCTACTACTTCTGGCCATGTCCATGTATTCAGTTTTATCCATGGGTACAAACTCTTAATCACCTTCTTTATTTCCTCATGCACCTGCACCTACAACACCAACCCTTTATATAATATTGAACCTCCATGTTTAATTCAGTCTCTTCCTCTACAATATCCACATAGTTATGGCTGCTATAGCTTTGAATATCAATTTCACTTTTGGTGTTATATCCTTAGTCCACCAGGCTATAATTAATTATTGTAGTTGTATCTCCTCCATCTGTATACTTGCAAAATGAGCAAACTGCCTCCATAATCTGATGACTAAGGGGGATGTTAGTAAAACATGTGCCATGATCTCCTCAATTCTGTTTTCACAATACCAATATCTTGATACTAACTGTATTCTCATCCTTTTTAAGTTATCATCAGTTTGGATCCTTCTCATTCATACCCTCCATAAGAAGAAATTAAACTTGAATGGCAATCCTTTATTCAGGATAAAGTCATAATCTCTCCCCTTCTCCTTTTTTGTTTGATGATTTTCGAAGTTGATTTAACTGTAAAATAACCATTAGTACTTCTCATCCACTATGTTATATCATTTTGATGACCCCCTCTTGGAGGTCTCACGATCTTCAAAATTAACTCCATCATTTATTAAGATAAGTATGAGCAACATTTGTTTATCCTATTCTCCATTTCTGATAAAGTTTTTACTTCTATTTCCTTATCTTGAGCCTCCTCACCTTCCACATAATACAAAGATCCTTGCTTCATCCAGTTATCATATCAAAAGCTGGAGTTTCCTTCTTTTATCTGCCACCATATATTGTTCTCCACCTCTTTCCTTACTGTAATTATTTTTCTCCACACATGTGATACGTTAATTCCTTCAGTGTGAAGGGGATACAACTTCTTACAATATTTATTTCACATGAATGAGCATTACATTGATGAAGTAGGTGTTCTAAAGTTTCACCATAGTTTTGCAAAAAGTGCCTTGGACATATCATGTAATGATCTCAGTCCAAGTCCTCCTTCTTTTCTTGGATAACACATTATTTCCCAAGACACCCAGTGCTATTCTTTGATCCTGCAGTATTGTTCCAAAAAACCTTTGAAAAAAATTATGTAATTGATTAACTACACTCACTGGTAGATTCATAGCAGATAGAATATAAATAGGCATAGATTGCAGGACATGTCCATTTAAATATATCTCCCTCCATAGGATAGTAATCTATTCTGCCATGAATGTAGCTTCTTCATCACTTTTTTAATCAATTCTTCATAATGTCTCTTACTCTTTCTTCCATAAAAAATTGGGCAACCCAGGTATGTACAAGGAAACTTACCTTGCCTGATACCAGTTATTCTCTTGACATGATTGCTCACCCCAATTGGAACCTTCTCTGCAAATATATCAAAATTTTGTCTAGGTTGATCATTTGACCAGAGACTTGCTCATAGTTCCTTAATATTATCATCATCTTCGTCATTGAGGTAGGTTGTTCAGAGAAAAATAATATTATACCATTAGCATTGAAAAGATAATTAATATCAGGAATCTACTTTGGCATTCTAAAACCTCTGAATTCTGGGTCTGTGAACAAATTATTTAGGCTCCTTGATATGACTTCAGCTGATATAATAAACGAAGTTGGTGAGAAAGGATCCCCTTATTTTAGACCTCTTGAAAAGTGAAAGAAACCATAAAATTGATCATTTATTAGCACAGAATACCAGTTATTATTGATCAGCCTGACTATCATGTCTATTATTCTTTTAGAAAAAACAAACCTTCCCAATCCACAAAATACTTTCAAGAGACTCTATCATAAGCCTTTGTCATATACAACTTCACCATCATATTATGAAATTTGTTCCTTCTATTTATATCTCTAATAATCTCCTAAGCTAAAAGAACATTCTCTATGATACTTCTTCCTATGACAAATTTAGATTGATTTTGAGAGATAATATCAAAAAGTACCTCCACAATTATCATATGATCTAGCTTTGAAATAATCTTTTTTGTAAAGGTACTAAAATTAATAGGTCTCAAGTCACCATAAGTAGTAACTACTTTCTTCTTTGAGATGAGCATAAGATTAGTATGTGTGATGTACCTTGGTAGTTATTTTCCACAGAAGAATTTCTATGTGTGATGTACCTTCCTTTGTATTATTATTCTATGTGTCTTTTTCTTCTTGATGGTTCGGACACGTGATGAGGAGGGGCATGGATGCCCTGGTTCATAAGTGTGAGAGACTAGTTTTGGATGGTTTTAGGCAGGGTATGGGTAGGCCAAAGAAGTACTGGGGAAAGGTGATTAGGCAGGATATGAAGCAGTTACAGCTCACTGAGGACATGACCCTAGATAGGAAGATCTAGAAGACGCGAATTAGGGCAGAAGGCTAGGGTCAGTTTGGGTCACTAGTGTAGGGAATTACTTGTTGGTGGTATTATTCTTGTTATGATACCTTGTTTCATGCTTTATTACGAATCAGTTTACTTTTCTCTATTTACTATTACTTATGGATGTCGTATTTATGTTATACCATCTTGTTCCATGCTTTACTATGAATTATTTAGTATTCCATGTCTCGAGCCGGGGTCTATCAGAAATAGCCTTTCTACTTCTTTAGAGGTAGAGGTATGGACTGCGTACATCTTACCCTCCCTAAACCTCACTATGTGGGAATACACTGGGATTGTTGTTGTTGTTGTTGTCTTCTTCTTCTTGTGTATGGTGGTTGTTAGTATTTGCTTCCTTCTTACTGCTCTCTACACCTTCTTTCTTCTCATTATCATTGTTTTTGTTCCCCTCCTCTCTTCTACTCTCCATCATGTGATCATCTCCTACTAAATCTCCAAACTTGTTATTTATATCTACTTTTGCATTCTTGTTTGGCGGAGCCTTCTGATTTCATCTTATTTTCAGCCTTCCTCTATATTATTGTTTCCCTATTCTATTCCTTGCTTCCTTCTCTATTGTTGAAATTCCTCTTCTCCCATTACCATGGCCTTACCCTTATCTTCTTTAGTTATTTGTTCTTCTTTGTTCTTTTCTTTAGAATTTGACTTCTTATTCTGATCATTAGACTCTGCCACTTCCTCTTTCTCTTTCTTTGGGTACAGTTCCGGATGTATGACATAGCATTCCTCATTGTTCTCTGTAATTTAAATTCCTTACAGTACTTGGGAACATAGTCATATCTAATGTGAATCCATTTCTCTATCACTTTTCCTGACTTCCTCCTCATACCTACGTTTTTCCTCTTTGAAAATTCTCTCAGTAGATCTACCTCTACTTTTACTCTATCACAGCTAGGCATTTTTTTTATTTTGTGTATCTAGATCAACTTGCAATGATTTTTAAACTATCGCTACTAATGAAAAGACTTCCTCCTCTGCAAAGAAATTTGGGGGTCGTGATGGAAAAAATATCCACGTTATTGCAATAGTTGTTTCTTCCTCCGGATTGAATATTGGATCCCATTTCAGCATTCTCATTGGATAAGACTAATAATTTTTTGTTATATAGAACTGTGTCTCTGATAGTAAACACACGTAATCCTCTATTTTGTAGCCCTCATTAATACATGTCTATTGTTCAACAACCCAATACTAACCTCACCCTTCAAATCGCATTGTTTTGGTATTAATTTTCTTAAATCTTGTATCCCTGGCCAGTCATATGAAAATTTTTCAATAACAACATATTGTAAATCTTCACTGATTATCATTTGATTTACCTATTCCTCCTCCCATACTATACGTGGTTCACCATGCAAATAAGATATTTCCTTCAATGGTACAGATTTATATGGTCGAGTAGGGTTTGAAATAAAGTAGCATAAGACGTTTTAGGTATCAGACTATCATCAATAACACTGGTTATAGCTACTTGACCAGTTTCCACTGTTGGAGGCTCGCCAACAGTCGTTGCAGCCATCCATTTCGGCTAATTTTTGTGTAGGCAAAGCTATGGTTTTAGGTTCCTATTTTTTCGAAGCTTTGAATTTGCCTTAGAAAATGACTTGTGATTATACGGCTTTTGAGATTGTTGGCATTGGATATGTAAAATTGAATTATTGTGGGTTATGAATATAAAAGAATTCGGAGTTATGAATATTATTAATACTAATAAGAGTATAATTTATGAGGATAAAGAAGTGTGAGTTATGAAAATAATTTTTAAAAATAAAATATTTGAATTTTTTTTTAGAAAAATGAGAATGAAGATCATTGAGAGGTGTATAAATTTTTCTAAGTTTTGTGTTACTCATTGTACACATGTTTTAATGCTATTTATACCATTTTAAAGAGTCTGTACTGGTTAACATAAAAAATACGTGTAGCATACGCTATAAAAGAGGTAAAACATACACATGTTTTAATGCTATATTGACTATTAAAATAGAGGTAAATTTAGATTAATGTAACCCTATATTAAAATGAAATCAGACATTTCATTTTTTTTAATCAGTAAAAACATGCTACTAATTATATTCTTGCATCCTATTTATTAAACACACTCATATTTATAATCTCAAAGATAAAGAAATGAGGAGATCAATTTCTAGTTCTTCATCAAGCTCCCTAGTCCTCTTCCTTCCCTATATGTTTTTATTAAGTTTTGATCTTTGTGGTGCGAATTTAAGAGCAAATGCCGACACTCAACTAATTCAAAAAGTTTGTGATGGTTCTACTGTGAAAGATTTTTGCTATAATATTTTCAGAAATGATTCTTATTCTCAATGGGCAACAACTAAGTACAATTTTGAAGATATTACGATTCAATTGGCATATTCAAACTACACAAATATTCACAGGAAAATTTTAACAGTTACTTTAAATGAAACAAATTCAGAATTTAGGCGAATTTACAGAAGCTGTCTCCATCAATATATACTTCTGAAATCAGATTTTGAGAATCTAATTTATAAATTGATCTTCAAAGGTGATTTAAATGAAGCAGTCCAGAATGCATCTAGTCATATATTTACTTGTATGGGTTATTTCACCCAATTTTCAAATGTCCCAAATCCCTTTGCTCATGATAATGAAAATCTTATTTACTTCTTTGAACTGATTAGGGGTATTTATTTCTCCCCTCTAGATTCATGAATTTGAAGAATGTGTTTTTTTTTTCAGTGATTATATAATTCACATATTCATGAATTTATTCATGAACTGGATTTAATGAATTTTTATGTTCGAGGGATATTTTGACATTTTCCCTTCTTATTTTCAATTCTCAAGTTTGACTAGATAGTAGATATAATTGAATAGTTGATAAAAGAAATGGGAGGCCAAAGTTTGAAACTCTGTTTGTTAGATAATTAAGTGTTAAATGAGGTATAAAATATTATTATTTAATAGTATTTTAGTGTTTACATACGTAATTAACTTTTTAATTTTCAAAGTATTGATAAGTGATGGAGTAAAAAATCCTTCAAATTTCTTTAAAAATATTATAAAACATACACACGCTTTCTTCGTTCCTAATTAGTTGTCGTCCTTATTAAAAATAGATATTCCTTAATATTTGTCATTTCACAAAATCAAAGCATAATTACTTATTTGTTTCATTTTTAGCCTTACTCATAAATATAATGTATATATCAATATTAAATAAATAAAAGATATATTAAATATAGAAGAGTAATAAACTAAGGTAATTTAGTCAATTTGGCATATAATTTTTTTTAAGGAGAGTGCAAACAGAAATGATGACAATTATTTAGGAAAATGAGTTAAAAAAGACGTTGATAATTGAATAAATTAAAAGGGACACATAACTAGTCAAAATCAATTAAGTAAATTTAAGACCTAATTATAATTAGTAAAACATTGAAACTAAGTATTACAATATGAAATATTATTTACTCCCATTCATATTTTAAATTTCAAACTTTCTACTCCTCCCTACTCCATTGTCTTTTTCTTCATCCGCTTCTTTCTTCTTCTCCTTTTTTTTATTCTCCCCTTCTTCATCTTTTTCTTTCTTTTCATATTTACCATTTTTCTTCTGTGTTTTTCTTGTCTTTGCCTTATCTTCTTATCATTTTTTTCTTCTGAGTTTTATTCTCTTTTGAGTTTTTTACTTTATCTTCATTTAGGATTTTCATCTTTTTATTTGTGTGTTTTTATATTTCTGCACTTCATCATTCAGATTTGATTTAAAAATTTCAGAGAGTATTGGATAAAAAGATTTGCAATCGTCGAAAAACAATCGAGTTGTTTAAGCAACAGAAAACATCGTTTGAACAATTCAGAGTTATTTAAGTAAAAGAATAATATTGTTTAAACAGTCAAGAGTTGTTAAAACATCTGCTAGTTATTTGAAAGTAGTGATGATGGGGAAGGGGGGGGGGGTTGATTTTAGGGAGGAGGGGGCATTGTTTAAACAATCTTTAGTTGTTTAAGTAAACAAAAGATGTTGTTTAAACAATCGAAAATTGTTTAACATCTGCTAATTGTTTGGAGGGGGTTGAGTCGGGAGGGGGGAGGGGGGAGGATGGGGCTGAAGGGTGAAGGAGGGAAAAGGAAAAAAGTAGTGGAGGTTTTATGTAAATAAAAAACTTATCGATGTTTTAAAAATATGTGTCATTATCACTAATTTAAAAATTATTCCTTTACTATCTTTTTAAGAGTTTTGTCATATTTTCTTTATTTTCACTCTCAAAAATACTTTTTAATTAATCCTAGTTTAGATATGGGGGAGTACCTTATTTTTTTACAATGACCAACTACATACCTCAAATTTTCTTAAGTGTGATTACACCCCAACCTAATAGACGAACAAATTTCAATGTTATCCATTCTTGTTTAATAATTGAAGTAAACATGTGAAACAATTGCTTCCAATGTTATCCGTTCTTGTTTAATGATGGAAGTAAACAAGTGAAATATTGCTTGTTCATCTTTTTGTCTACTTTTTAATTTTGGAATGTTCAATAATATCTGTTCAATTTATAAAATCAATAGATAATTTATCTATTTCTACTCATTTTACCCTTAACATTAAATACGATTCATTATCTAACGTATTTTTTAAAGCATTAAATTTATTAATTTAAAAGGTAATATGATAAAATTATCCATATCATTTACTGTTTCTTAATTTATGTGTCAATAAAAAATAGACAAGTAAAAATAAACGAAGAAACTAAGGCTTTATTTGTTTGCACTTAATGGAAGTCCGAATCTAAGTGGTTCAGTCTTCAGACGATTAAGTGCATTCGTTTTTTGTTAAGATTTTAGTTTTGAAACCAAGTCTTAATATATTGAGTTATTCTTGTGTTGGATAATATTCACCACCACTCTATCCACAATCACCAGTCACCACTACTAACCACCTTTGCCACCACCACCATTGTCAACCACCACCAACTACCTTCACCATCAAAACCACCATTCACAATCGATATCGCTACTAACCACTATTATCAACCACTATCATATCTACCACCTTCATTATTCTAATTATATTCACCATTATCACCACCTCTAATGCCAACACCAACGCCGCCACCATCATCAACCACTATCTGTCAATCCCTACTATTGATAAACTCATCTATCACAACTAGTACCACCTCTAACACATCATCAACATTCACACATTCTTCGGCCGTCACCACTACTATAATTATCATCGATGTCACCACGTATACCACTGCTTCAACCACTATCATCACTATAGTCTATCTCCACTAACGATCACAGCTAACAGCATCTCCAACTATCACCAATACATCGTCAACCATCATGCATTCATTTTTCAGCCATCACAATCAATATCTCCAACTACTAATATCAACCAACTTCACATCACTATCACTACCACTACCAATCGCCACTATCATAACAATCACTACAATACAACCATCACAACATCACCACCAACATTACTAATCACTAACATAAATCATTACCACCACCACCACCATTACGAACCATCTTCATTATCACTATCAAACTAAAATAATTTTTTTCAATCAAATAATAATTTAGCTTTGTGGAATTAAAAAATTTTCTAATATATAATTACTTTCTAATTTGAATATTATTTTTATTATATATACAAATAAATAAATATTACACATTCAGATGTTGAAAAATAGTCTTAACCATCCAGTTTGCAGATCCGGAGACAATATCTTAATTATTCAAATGTGCATTCAGATTCAACCGTCTGAATCTTAATAAAAATAAATGCAGCATAAGTCATAAAAAAATGTCTCAATACCCGTAAATGTGGAAATAGCATAAATTCATTCCAAAATTTGATGATATGAATTGTCTAGCTAAAAACAATAATGTACTAATTTCTAATGACTTTTAGTGATAGAAGACTAGAAGGAGGGACTGTGAGTAAGTAGGACTCCCTCTGTGTCAATTCACATGATATATTTTGGATACTAAGATACAAATAAATCTATTTTTATTGTAATTTTTTATATATGTTTTAAATGTAGGAAAAATTAATATAATATTGATATGGACGTGAAATTAATAATAGTATTAAAATAGTCATAAATACTGTGTCGTGGAAAGACACTGCCTTGAAAGCAATTTCGACCCAACTCTGGTGCAAATTCTTCTAGCTGGTCGCTCCCCAAGGTACCACAACTACTTCCAAACTTGTGCACTCGTGGCTGAAAGTCGGAAGGTTGCCTAAACCAATTGCCCAAAATAATTCAAGATAAGGAAAGGAGGAAGACTCTATTTCTTTTTCTTTCTATTTGTTGTGTAGTCTCTTTTATCGGTAGGTGCTCTTTATATAGTATGTTGAAATTGACAAAGACGGGTAAACTTTGAAGAAATTAATGGTGAGTATTAATGGCATTAAAAATCCATTACTACATGTTATAGAATTTACATTTTGAAGAATATGTGTTCATCCTCTCTGTAACATAGAAGTGTATGTTCTACTCCTATGAAACGTATGTAATTTTATTTTTTTATTCTTTACATTACATTAATGACTTATGGATAGTATTGATGTTACAATCCCCTACTAATGTAAAAATAAAAAATAAGAATAAATTATGGGCAAAAGGAAGGAATGAACTTATGCACATACTACTATGACATGATTCCACTATACAACTCACATGAGCATGTTATCAAACACTTGGGGAGCATAGTCTATGCATGTAGTGATGAACAACATATAGGTATCTTGATTACAAATACCAACTTACACATTCAAGGGGTCTTTAACATAAATACACATAACATTACACACATGTTAATTAATTCACATAAAAACTCATAATTTCTCATAATTATACCCCAACTAACATCATAATTATGAATACAATCAAATTCAACATAAAATTCATGAAAGCAACCAATTTGTAATTTGAAAAGGGTTCTTGAACTCTAAGGGTGGAAGGAAACCCTTGGATGAACACCTAACATACCTTGGTTCTTGATTCGTGAAGATTGATGGTGTGTTCTTGAAGCTTGAATTTGAAATTGGGTGCCCTAGGGTTTGTCCTTGAGTAAATTTGAGAGAGAATGAGTAATTTTGCTCTTTAGAATGATTAATTTCATGTTTTTTGGGTTGAATAGAAGTGGAAAAAAACTTAATTGCCCCTCTGGACGCAGAATTAAATAAGCAAAAACCGTACCCAGTGATGCACTGGGTGACGCGCCGCATCGATGGTCGATGTGATAGCCAACATGATGCGCCGATATCGCGTTGGATCACTGGAATTTACACTGAAAGCTAGTGAAAAGTTTTGGTCGACGCGATGATTGTGCGATGCATCAAAATCGCATCGATCCACTATTTTGGACTCCTAAACGTGCCTCAAACAATGTTTGATAAATTCAAAACTTGTCCGAGAACACCTATTGATATTTATGATCATGAATAAACCTAAAACTCAATATTTTAAGGTTGTAAAGGTCAAAAATAAGATCATGGGAATATTGAGGCCAAAATAAGACTAAGTGTCAATACTTAGCTTAAAATTTCTAAGTCTAGGACCTCTTTTCATGCTATAAAGGACTGAGTTAGGCTTGAAAATTTTATAGGGTTTTACAATATCTCCCCCTTGAGAACATTCATCCTCGAATGAGACTGGCTAAGCTGAGAATACTGATAGAATGAGTTTACGTACTAAACATGCACAACTGAAGCACGATTACATGACTGAAGCTACTGATATATTGAGTTTTCATAATGAACATGCATAACTGAAGCATGACTGAATTTTGAACATCTATACCCTCTATCGGGACTACAACTGTTAGGTCACCTATGCACCTCTTAAGCAAGGAGATATGAAATAATGGATGTACTAAAGCTAATTCTGAAGACAACCCAAGCTCGTAAACTACCTTTCCAAAATAACTGAGAATTTGGTAAGGAGCGATATATCGAGGACTAGGCTTCCCCTTCTTGCCAAACCTCTTCACCCCTTCATAGAAGAGATTTTCAAATACACATAATCACCAATCTCAAACCCGAGATCCTTTCTTCACACATCTACATATGATTTTTGTCGGCTCTGAGTTGTCTTAAGTCTTTCCCTGATCAACTAAACTTTTTCTAAGGCATCAAATACCAAGTCAGGCCCTACCATTGTGGCTTCACCTAATTCAAACCAACCAATGAGAGATCTACATCTCCTCCCATAAAGAACCTCAAACGAAGCCATATGAATGCTGGAATGATAACTGCTATTATACGCAAACTCAATCAAGGGCAAGTGGTCATTCCAACTACCCTTAAAGTCAATGGCACACGCTCTTAACATATCTTCTAAAGTCTGAATGGTCCTTTCTACTTGACCATCTGTCTGAGGGTAGAAGGTTGTACTGAGGTGAACTTGCATACCAAGACTTTTTTGAAAGGCTTTCCAGAAATAAGAGGTAAATTGCATACCTCTATTTAAAATAATGGACAATGGAACTCCATGCAATCTGACCAACTCTCTAACATAAAGCTTGGCATAATCCTCAGTTGAATAAGAGGTATGAATTGGTAAAAAGTAAGCTAATTTGGTCATCCTATCCACAACGGCCCATATCAAATCATGTTGGTGATGAATACGGGGTAAACCCATTACAAAATCTATGTTCACCTCCTCCCACTTCCATGTGGGAATACTGAACTCCTGCATAGACCCATTAGGCTTCTAATACTCAATCTTAACCTACTGACATGTCGAGTACTTAGCTATAAATTCTGCAAAGTCTTTCTTCATTCCACTCCACCAATAGACTTCCCACAAGTCGCGGTAAATCTTGGTGGCCCCTGGGTGAATCGAGTAGCGTACACCATGCACTTCTGCAATAATCCATTGTCTCACGCTATCTACACATGGAACACATAGTCTAACCTGGCAGCGTAACACACCATCTCCCTCTTGGGAGAAAACCTCTACTTTTTTTATCTCTAACTGACTCTTTTAGATTAACTAAACTGGGATCCCTATCTTACTTTTCTTTTACTTAGAAAACCAGAGATGATTTTAAACTATTTTGCACCCATATGCTACCCTCTGATGAATTAATTAAGTAGACACCTAGTTGGGCAAGCTGATGAACTTTCTGAACTAACTTCTTTTTACCATCTTCCACGTGAGCAACACTACCCATAGACATCCTGCTGAGAGCATCCACCATATTGACCTTGCCCAAATGATACAGAACACTCATGTCATAGTCTTTCAATAACTCTAACCACCTTGTCTGATGCAGGTTTAGGTCTTTCTAGGAAAACACATACTGCAGGATTTTATGGTCTGTGAACACATCAACATGTACACCATACAAATAATGCCTCTAAATCTTTAAGGCAAACACTATAACTGCTAACTCAAGATCATGAGTAGGGTAATTCTTTTCATGGGGCTTAAGCTGTCTAGAGGCATAGGCTATGACCTTACCTCTCTGCATCAAAACACACCCCAAACCAACTATGAAAGCATCACAATATACCATAAATTCATCTGAACCATATGGTAAAGTCAAAACTGAGGTTGTAATAAGTCGAGTCTTCAACTCCTAAAAGCTTTTCTCACAAGAATATGACCACTAGATTTTGAATTTCTTATGAGTTAATATGGACATAGAGGATGCAATAGATAAAAATCCCTTAAAAAACTATCAGTAATAGCCAGCCAAACCCAAGAAACTCCTAATATTTGATGGAGAGATGGATCAGGGCCAGTTTTTCACTACTTTGGTTTTTAGGGATCAACTCTAATGCCATTACTGAAAACTATATGACCAAGGAAAGCTACTGACCTTAGCCAAAAATTTGCACTTACTGAATTAGGCGAACAGCTGATGGGCTCTGAGAGTTTATAATACTATTTTGAGATGGTCTGCATGATCACTTTCATTGCTGGAGTAGACAAGAATGTTAATCAATGAAGACTATGATGAACATATCCATGTACTGCTTGAATATGCAATTCATCAAGTCCATAAAGGCTGCTAGAGTATTGGTAAGACCAAATGACATGAGTAGGAATTTGAATTGACCATACCGAGCTCTGAAAGCTATTTTAAAAAGTCACATTCTCTGACTCTGAGCTGATAATAGACTGATCTGAGGTCTATCTTAGAAAAGTAACTGGCACCCTGAAGTTGGTCAAATCAGTCATCGATTCTGGGAAGTGGATACTTGTTCTTGACCATGACTTTGTTTAACTAATGGTAGTAAATACACATTCTAAGAGAACCTTCTTTCTTATGCATGAATAGAACTGGTGCACCCCAAGGGGATACACTGGGTCTGATGAATTCCTTATCTAGGAGATCCTTTCAACTATTCTTTTAACTCTTTGAGTTCTGTTGGAGCCATTCTATATGGAGAGATAGAGATAGGTTGAGTATTAGGAAGAAGGTCTATTTCAAAGTTAATTTCGATCTCAGGAGGAACTCCAGAAAGATCTTCGAGAAATACATCTGGAAATTCACATGCTACTGGAACTAAATCAAGACTAGGAGTCTCAAAACTAGAATTCTTAACTCGAACAAGATGGTAGACATACCCCTTGGATATCATTTTCCTCTCCCTTAGGTAGAAAATAAGCTGACCCCTAAGTATTGAAGTACTACCCCTCCATTCTAGGACAAGTTTATTCAGAAACTGAAAATAGAAAATTTTGTTTCTGTTGTCAACTGAAGCATAGCATTAGTGGAGTCAATCCATACCGAGAATGACATCAAAATTCATCATCTTTAGCTCTACTAAATCTACTGATGTAACTTTCTGAGATATCATAATCGGACAGTTCATGTATACCCGTTGGGCTATGATAGATTTACCCACTAGGGTAGAAACTAAGAAAGGCTCTACTAGGACTTTGGGACTGACTTCAAAGACAACAGCTATATAAGGAGTTACGAAGGACAAATAAGCTCCTAGATCTAGCAAAGCATAAATATGTGAATGGAAACTTTGTAACGTACCAGTGACCACATCAGGAGAACTCTCCTAATCTTGTCAAGACTGAAGTGCATAAATCCTATTTGGGTATTGCCCACTGGTGGTACTGGAAGCGATACCCTGCTGATTTGGGCAACTAGACTAAACTGGGGAACGATTATGCTGACTCTGCGAACCTACCTGAGGACACTCTCTGATCCTATGGCGTAGCTTTCCCAAACTGAAACATACATTGCTACCAGCTCGACAGAAACCCTGGTAGTTTCTTTAACACTTTTGGCAAAGAGGATTTGTTCGGGCACTGCTGACACTACCCTGGGGTTTAGGGCCTGGTGCCCTATCTTTATTGTCATCTCTAAATTTTGGCATTGGAGCACTGGCTGAGGACAGAGCTGGAACTAAAGATTTCGGGCAGAACTGAGAATGATTTCTAGCCTGTGACTTAGGCTGAGTGAAGTTAAAGCTACCTGCTCTATCTTTCTTATTCTCCCTTTCCTTCTTCTTATTCTTAGCCTCTTCTATCTTCTAAGCATGAATCATGAGCCTGGATATGTCCATTTCCATAATCAGCATTACGGTTGTACACTCTTTGACCGCACTATTAGACACACCCAACACAAACTTACTCATCTTAGATCTACTATCTGCTACCACATGAGGGGCATATCTGGATAACTGAGTAAACTTGAGAGAATACTCTTTCACTGTCATGTTTCCCCGAAACCTTAGATTTCCTCAACTTCAATGGGAAAACCTATCAAGGAAAGTAGTAGAAAACTCTTTGCATTCTATGGGCGCCCTGTATCTGTGCCCCTATCTGCCTTCCATTGCTTAAACCATGAGTGATCCATACCCTGCAACTGATATACAGCCAACTCAACACTCTCACTGGCAGTCACCCCCATAATATCTGTAACTTTTTGCACCTGATCAAGGAATTCCTATGGGTCCTCATCTGACTTAGACCCTGTAAATAATGGAGAATTTATTCGAGTGAAGTCCCTAATTCTAGCTGAATAGTATTGGCCACTGGGTTGGTCTGGACAGTAGCTGGACGTTCATTTTGGGCTACCATAGAATGAGCTAGAGTGGTGAAAGCTGCTCTAAATTCTACATAGAAAACATACTCATCCAAGGGATCTGGCTAGACGGGTGGAAGTGTTGGATAGTTTCTTGCTCTTCTTTCGTTAGTCTTTTTGGGAGGCATATTCTATAAACGGAAAGGAAACTTAAATTAGACAGAGAGTTTAACTTGAGCTCATGTTTACTCGTATGATATGAACACTGAAAGAAGGGAAACTTTTCCTAAAAATGCCTCATAGCCTCTTGTCCATAAGTGTGGCACTCTATACACCCATGCACAAGACTCTACTAGATGCGACTTTTAGATTCTCTAGGACTCTGTTGAACCTTAGGCTCTAATACCAAGTTTTTAACGCCCCGAGTCTGTACCCCAGATGCCACACGATGCTTACGATATGTCCTATAATCACTGAATAATAACTCTATAATAATGCACAAATTAGGTTGAATCCACCACAAGGTTCATAAGTGAAATCAAATACTGATAAATAAATACTAAAAACTGAACATTTGTCTGAAATAGTCTAGTTTGAAAGCCTCTAACTATCTGAATATAGAGTTGATGGGACAAGTCTCCAACTAACTATGACGACTGAATATACTAAATACTAAAATAATGAAATAATAACTCCATCCTCAGACTATGAGGACTCACTACTAAATCTACTGCTAAAAGTCTAATCTTCTAAGTACGGTCAGGAACCCGTGCATCTGAACCTATGATATAAGACATCATAGTGTAAAAGAAAAAGTATGAGTCAGTACTTTGAATGTACTGGTATGCAAAGTGAGGTAGGTTGATATGCAAGGATTCATATGCATGAATAATAGCTGGATAAGTAATATAAATATAACTCAATAAGAGTACTTGTATATCTGAAACTACTGTAAATACTGAGTATGTAATGTTGTATGTAAATCTACTTTATTGTAATTGAGATCACTGATAACTGAATTACTGATAACTGAATGACTATTTCTGATAGTGCCGATTCTGTAGAACTAAACTTAGTTCTATACTAAGCTGCGAGACTGTGTCTAAAAGTCCTAATTCTGAAAACTGAACTGAGGTTTTATAGTAAATCTGAAACTAAAACTATAACTATGGGAGTGTTTATCTAACTAACATACCCCAATTATAAACTGAGTTGGGGTCCAACCTGTGACCCCAGTTGGAAGGGTGTTAGCACCTTGCCAAGGGATACTAACCTTGGCGTGAGTTAACCCTATCTGGTAGGAAGACACATCACCACCCTCACGGGCAGGAAAACTTGTATGAGATGTATCAATCCTTATCTGGTAGGAAAATATCTCAACCTACGCTGGCTACGTAGTTCTGTAATATAGGGATTGTTCTAAGGGTCAAACTCTTTACTGACAGGAATTCCTCTATCCTAGGGTTCGCTCGGTGTTAATTTCTACTCCCAACTGAATAGATACTGAACTGATTTCTAGACTGTTCTAGGCTTGATTGAATTGTTACTGATTGTGCTAACTGATCGAACTGGACTAATTCTGTTAACTGACTGAATAAGTTGAGTTCTGTAACTAACGAATACTCCTTTATGTGACATCACTGAGACTATTCTGAAGCTACTATAATTCTAGGTAAATAGCTAGATTTTAGGCATTGAATACCCCTAGGACTTGATAGCATTGAAAGTAAAACATGGCATAATTATAATAGCATAACAATAGTAGCTTGTCAACAATGCTTTCATTTAGACATTTTGTCAATCACTTAATAAACAAGAACTTATGCACATACTACTATGACATGATTCCATTATGCAACCCACATGAGCATTTTATCAAATACTTGGGGAGTATAGTCTATGCATATAGTGATGAACAACATGTAGGTATCATGATTAGAAATATCAACTTACAAATTCAAGGGGTCTTTAACATAAATACACATAACATTACACACATGTTAATTAATTCGCATAAAAACTCATAATTTCTCATGAATTATACCCCAACTAACATCATAATCATGAATACAGTCAAATTCAACATAAAATTCATGAAAGCAATCAACTTGTAATTTGAAAAGGGTTCTTGAACTCTAAAGGTAGAAGAAAACCCTTGGATGAACACCTAACATAACTTGGTGCTTGAATTCGTGAAGATTGATGGTGTGTTCTTGAAACTTGAATTTGAAATTGGGTGCCTTAGGGTTTTTTCTTGAGTAAATTTGAGAGAGAATGAGTAATTTTGGTCTTTAGAATGATTAATTTCGTATTTTGGGGGATGAATAGAAGTGGAAAAAGACTTAATTGCCCTTCTAGATGCGGAATTAAATGAGCAGAAACTGTGCCCAGTGACACGTTGGGTGTCGCGCCACGTCAATGGTCGATGCAATAGCCAACGCGTGTCGATATCGCATTGGCTCACTGGAATTTGCTTTGAAGGATGGTGAAAAGTTTCGGTCGATGTGATAGGCGATGCAACACATCAAGATCATGCCAATCCACTATTTTGGACTCCTAATTGTGCCTCAAATGATGTTCAATAAATTCAAAACTCGTCCGAGAACACCTACTGACATTCCTGATCATGAATAAACCTAAAAATCAATATTTTAAGGTTGTAAGGGTCAAAAATAAGTTCATAGGAATATCGAGGCCAAAATAAGACTAAATGTCAGCTTAAAATTTCTAAGTTTGGGACCTCTTTTCATATTATAAAGGACTGAATTAGGATTGGAAATTTTATGGGGTCTTACAAAGTCCCTGTGTCCAATACCCAGTCAGTCTTGTTAGCCACTACGTTCGTCTCGACGACTACAGCAACAATCACTTTATCATCCTCAACAAGATGAACTTGAACATCATTTTGTCCTCCTTGTTTTGAGCTTTGCAAAATATCCCGTATTTCTTTAGCTGATTTGTAAGTAACAAATAAATCAAATAAGTATTAGTCACATGACTCAATAAATGCCCTCTAGCATTTTTTTTATTCTTTTTAAATTTCTTTTTAGCTACATCACCAACCACAATAGTGTTAGATCCATCAATAGGAGGTTTATTAAATAAAATATAATCAACTTCTAATTGTTCAAAGAAAATTAGAAGTTTTTGTGATCAACGTTTAAAATTATTTCTAACCAATGGCTTAAATTTTGACAAATCAGGAAAAATTTTGTTCAGAGAAATAGCCATTTATCAATATTGCATGTAAGAAAATCGCTTTCAAATTGTTGAAAAAAAGCTACAATATTGATATTAGAAATGAAATTAACAATAGTATTAAAATAGTCATAAATACTGTGTCGTGGAAAGTCACTGCTTTGAAAGCAACTTCGGCCCGATTCCGATGCAAATTCTTCTAGCTGGTCGCTCCCCAAGGTTCCACAGCTACTTCCAAACACGTGCACTCGTGGCTGAAAGTTTGGAGGTTACCTAAATTAATTGCCCAAAATAATTCAAGAAGAGGAAAGGAGGAAGACTCTTTTTCTTTTCCTTTCTATTTGTTGTGTATTCTCTTTTCTCAGTAGATGCTCTTTATATAGTATATTGAAATTGACAAAGACGGGTGAACTTTGAAGAAATTAATGGTGGGTATTAATGGCATTAAAAAGTCATTACTACATGTTATAGAATTTACATTTTGAAGAATGTATGTTCATCTTCTCTGTAACATAGATGTCTATGTTCCACTCCTATGAAACGTGTGTAATTTTATGTTTTTATTCTTTGCATTACATTAATGACTTATGGATGGTATTGATGTTGCATTAAATATTTTGAATTATCACTTATAGGGATTTAAAGTACTTGTTACCTATTTTTTAAATATATATAAATTTATTTCAATAAAACTGCATATTTCGTGTTTAAATTTACAGTAAAACTTACATTGTTTAATTCTCGAAAAACAAAAAATATCTCATAAATTAGAATAGAAAGAGTACCTAAGATAGGAATAAGATGGAGGTGATGGTGGTAGGAGTGAGTATAAGAAAGCAGAAGAATATTTTTAAAAAAATTCCTAACAAACTTAGAAGCTTCATGTATAGGACAATTATTATGTTAAGTCAATAAAAGTGTTTACTAGATCATGGATTATATAGGTGTTCGTTTGAAATTAGGCTTAGTTCATGTGTTAAAGTGAAAGTCTTTGCCATATTCAGGTCATTGTATATAACTTTATTTTTGGATCTGGCTTCTTTCTATTTTTTTCTCTTTAATTTTTTCAAGTTTTTGTTTGGATTAAAGACATATGTCATAGTTTAAAATTAATGATTGAAATTTAATTTGTTAAATAAAAGTTCTAATCATAATTATCTACTTCCATATATTTAGTTATATTTGCTCCTTAAATATCCATTATATCTTGTACTCAATATTTTAAAAAAATTCTACTGCCACGAATATATATTAAATCTTTTCCTAAATATTTATTTTTTAAAATTCATAATGTAGTTAAAATTTTATTTTTTCTAATTGAGAATTCAAAAGAGCTACATAAAGAAAATATAATGAATTTATTAGGCACAATCTTTATATTTGATTTGACACAAATCTAATGAATTTATTTGGAATAAAAAGAAAATAAAATTCGAAAAACTTTAAGCCACAATCTTTATTTTTTTAATTTGAAAAATACTACTTAAGAAAAATGACAAATATTAGCAAAAAAAAAAGAGTAAAATCTCGGGAGAAAATTGTTCAAGAATAAAAAGAAAATAGTTTAATATATTTAAGAAATATATAATGAATTTTTGAAAATATTTAAGTATATGGAAGTAGATAACTATAGTTAGAACTTTAATTTAACTAAGTAAATCTCAATCATTAATTTTAAACTATGACATGTGTCTTCAATCCAAGTAAAAACTTGGAGAACTTGGAGAAATTGGAGAGAAAAAAAATGGAGAGGAGTCGAATCCTTTAATTGTTATCTTTACAACGTATCTATTACATTCTGACTATTCTAAAATAAATTTCTTATATAATATCACTTAATTATAACAACCAAATATTTCTTAAAACTGTTTTTTATGTTATAGTTTATCTTGCGATAATAGTTTTTTAAACCTATAACCAATACGGTCTTTGTAAAATTTACCCCTTTATATGTCTATAACCACAATCTTCTTATTTTGATAATATAGTAATTAACTATTTTTTATAAAAATAAAATCTCTAAAATATAATTACCAGTAATGGGTCTAGAAATTTTGACCAAATATTTTGTTACTTTGGTACCTCATTAAGACAAAAAATATATATGAATATACATTCTTCTTAGGATATACTATTAATCATGTGGTTTATGTTATAGTATTATATTTTTATTCCATATAAAGACAATTTATATTATTAATAAAATCTTTATTTGAATAGACCATAGTATTAACATGTGTGTCCTTTACTTATATAGTAGAGAATTTTGTGTATGGAGTATTTTAACTCATGCACGGAAGATTAAAATTGCCGGTTCATATAAGTTATAAATTAGTCAAAAATGAGGTAGGACAAACATCTTGATGATTGTAGCACACAATTAAATATAATTTGCTCTTAATTATGAGAGCGGTAATATTACAACTTCTTGCGCTTATATATTTTATATACATTAAACAGACTAATTAGAGATGTTCATTTATGTTCTGAATATTAATAAATGACTTTTTTAGTCTATTACATTTACTTATACTCTTAATCTTGATATATTATGATCTATGTGGTTTGATTTATTATTTTAATCTATTAAAAGGTGAGAATCTTTTATGAGTCAATATATTCCTAATAGGTTGGATGATGAAAAATTACTTAGTGACATAATAATTAGTTGATAGAACCATGTTGCGAACTTGAGATAGAAGACACCCTTTTATAGCTGCTTATCAGTTTTCACGTGGAAAACCTGCAGGTGGATTTTATGTCGGTCATATGAAATGAGTTGAGAATATTAATAAAAGATTAAATTAGTCAATGAATTAAATTTTCAGAAATTTTGATTTAATTGATTGGTGCCAGAAATTCTAACATGGGAGTTAAATAAAATGTAATGGTAGATTTCAAAACTAAAATGAGGAGTGCAATTACAAATTTTTCGTGAAATAATTTGTAATATATTATGATATGATAATTCATTCATTACCAAATTAATATCATAATTGAAAGCTCACTTAATAAATCTATAGTCCCTATTATAACTAATTAACTAATTAATTTTGAAAAAGAAAAGGAGCATACTAGAAAAAGTAAAATTATTTACTGGTCTTCTATAAGAAAAATAAATATAATGACTTTTATTTAAAAATAAAAATTTTTATTTTAATTTCTAAATATTTTGCTCATAACTATGGTTTAAGATCAAAAAACATTTTGACAATTAAAAGACAAAAACGTTTTTTCTGCCTCTTGCTTTTTCCTTCTTCAATAGAGAATAGGGATAAATAGGGGCTTTTGATTTAGAAGAATACAATTCCTTTCTAAGTAAAATATTATTTTTCCCACACAAGATTGATTACAAAAGTTAGTCACAATATAACAGAAAATTGTAGACTTGGAGGCCAAAACATTAAACGATTTTTGTGAAAGCTTCAACAGGTAAGTGCTTTCTGATTTTCATTTTTGATTATGTTATCTTGATGTTATGTATGTCAAATTGATCCTATAGAATTGCTTCCGTTGTGCATGTTCTAACAATTGGTATCAATAGTCTTCTTACATATGCTAGATTATGTAAAAGAAATTACATGATTTGTTATACATGTTTTAAATAATCGTTGTATAAATAATATTTTTGATTGTTGTTTATCATGTTTTTAATGATATTAATGATTTCTAGAACTAAGTTTATCATCAAGAAAACATAAAACGAATTTTACATGTTTTACTTAGTTTTGAAAAAATCATTTTACTTGATTAAGGGTAAAACTATGATGAGTTTCAACTAAACCAACCATAGTCATTACGCATATGCTCTAACGAGCACTGTAGTGACAGGGCCAAACTGCTAGGGCAGTTCGTTTCACCCTCGCACATTGTTCTTTTCAGAAAATGCCTAAATTATGCCTAAAATGTTTTCTGAATTGAGGAAAAAACTGTAAAGTTTTTGAAATTGGCCCAACTACCGTTGTTACTTATATAGCTTAACAAGTATTGTAGTGGTAAGGCGAATCAATGCAGGCAGCACTGCTGATGCTCGCAAACAATCTGACCAATAATTACTAATTTGGTCGATTTTGGAGTTTTCAATTTGTGACGAACTAAAAATGACCTAAAATTTGACAGCTTCATCGAAAATGACCCACTGAGCAACACTCACATGTTGTAATGTAGGCCTTTTTTTCGGCCTTCGGAGTCGATTTGATAGATTTGGGGCCATTTTTTGTAACGACCCTACAAATCATTTTATAAATTTGTCTTGTTTTAACCCACTTTATAATTTTTTTAGAAATTATTTATAGTAATGGGACAAATTTATATTTTCTTAAGTGTTGATACCTATGTATAAGAATAGATTTTGAATGGGAAGGGTTTGCCAGATTTATTAATAATAAGATCATTAAAATTGTAAAACAAGAGAAAGGCACACAAATGGCAGTTATATTCCAAGTTCACATAGCGGTTTTCCAAAGATATTGTCGACTGCTTGAAGGTTAGCACCTTTGAATTGATGTATTCTTGATATCATGGTTATTATATTATATGGGGTGTATTTGAAGCTAAGCGATGGCCAATTGTTCAGGTAATTGATCGTTTAATGCTAGTAGTGCTGCTTTCAAGTAATAGCATGACCATTACATGGGATTGATAACAAAAGATGATTAGGTAATTATGGGACAGTAAGTGAAGGTGAATGTTAGGCTGAACAGTACAACTACGGGAGTTTCAATTTATTTTTTATGCTTGTGAAACTGTGGTGGGTTAGTGGAAAAGAATAAGGTGATAATTATAGTTTAATAATTATTTAGTGATGATGTAATACCCCGCATTTCTGGGCTAGTCTATGAACCATCGTTCTTACATGTATAAGTTATAATCCTAGTGACTCCCATGTGAATATAAGTTTCATGATCTTTATCCTCATGTTTAATGGGCTTTTAAGGTGAAGAATGTTCATAGAAGTCACTTAGAGCCTAGTAGAGCTAAGATCCTTTGATTCGTCCAAAGTTTGATGTTCGATCACATAGGGATCTACTTTAAAAATGTATAACTATTTATATACATGAAATTTTTCATATCAAGACCCACAAAATTGTAGATAATTGAATTATCTTTCCAACGATACCAATTTTGCAAAAATCCGATAACCGAGTAAGAAGTTATGGCATTTTCTGTGTGAGGCATAAGCCAAAGCGATCTTGACGCATCGCGTCGACTTCGCCTTGACACGAAAAACTGAAGCGGATCAAAATCTATTTTACATGCTAATTAAATTCCAAGAGGTCCTAGCGTCACTTTGGTAAATTCCCCTCATTCAAATCCGTCCGTAACATCAAATTTCAGCCCCCAAAAAAGCATTGGATACATTCTCATTCCTCTTTTTCTCTCCAAGAAAGTCCTAGCCCCCTCAAGAACACCAAGAAACTCCATTCAAATTTTCTTCAAGATAGTTAAGTGTTCAAAGTTTCCAATCCAAGAAACATGAAAATTCAAGTCATCCTCTTCAAGAAAGAAACCAAGAATTAAGAATCACAATTCAAGAATCCCAAGAAAGTATTCAAGATCATCTCCTAGGGTTTCAAGGTCAAATTCTCTACATCCAACCAAGTCTATTGAGATATGTGGGGTTTGAACAAGAACAAATCTTTCGTTCTTATGCCCAAAAATTTGAATTTTATTAAAGATTACATGATTTGCAAGTTGGGGTTTATGTCCAAATTATCTTATTTTGATGAGTTTATAAAGTTATAAGTAATTTAAGCCTTGAATTTCGTGACTATTTTCATATATTTATGCAAGTAATTCAATTTTCCAGATTTTTCAAGTAAGTTTAGGTATGATATTGTGATTCTTGATTTTATTATGTTGATATTGTTGAAGTATTTTCAAGAAGCATGTTGAGCATGAAGTTTTGTTGCGAATTTGTCATGAGTTTAAAGCATGAATTTTAAGCCCAAAGATTAAGTATTGAAATCCTCAAGATCATGTTCTTAAAAGTTTTGATTGTTAAGTCCATATCAAGAACGAGTTTGAATTTTCAAGAAGTCTATGATCTTAAGCTTTCCCTCTAACAGATTGCTTACCAAGATTTAAAGAAAGTTGATGTTTTGATCCTAAGCTAAGATAGGAATCCACATTATTCTTACAATTTATGATTTAAAGCAAAGAGAAGCATAATTGATTTTCATTATAGACCCTTGTGCTATTTTAAGGTGAATTTTCGAAAAAAAATTCTGAGCAATAAGTATGGGAGTAGTATTTAGCACCGAGTTGGGTATGACTTCAAGGTCTCATGCCCCAGAACTACGTACCACCGTAGGTTTTTGATTTGCCCATAATGGGCTAAGATAGTGATCACTAAAGTTAAGGTTCTATTCTGATGGCAAGGGTAGAACAACTCTCCCCAACATGGGTAAGACGTTGGACTCCATGTTAGCTCACATGGTTTATGTCGGTTAGAAGAAACTCCCAAGTTCATGTCCCTAAGGTCCCTAAGGCCTAAGGTTCCAAAGTTCCACAGTTCCAAAGTCTCTAAGTCCTAATAGTAAAGCTTTTGAAAGTAGTTTCCCTTCAGATAAAGTGTTTTTCCTACAGTTTTAAATCTTACAGACTACAAATTTTAGAATAGAAAAGAGTAATAGAAAAGCCTTTAGAAACTAAGTGTAAAGGCTCACTATTTATTCAGACTATGCTTTACAGAAAGATATTAACTACAAATTTTCAGCTCTCAAATTTTAGATTTTAGCATAAGTCCTTTATACACTTAGCAGTATAAATTTAAAGAGAGAATACAAGTACATCCTTTAGAACTAAATGTTATGACTCACTAGACTTATAAAGCATAATTTGCTTCTTATGATTATTATTTTTAGTATTTCAGATATTCCAGCTTATGTGAGTCATTTACATTTAGCATGCATTATTTTTCAAACTATGATGATGAGATTATGTTTACTTATGCATTCACCCCCATATACTTAGTACATCCTCAAAGTACTGATCCACATATATGTTTATGTGATACATTGTCTCATAATGTAGGTACAAGTTTTAGTATGCACATTCAGACTCAGACAGTTTGCAGCTTTCAATCAGCAGGTGATAGGTTCTTTTGATTCAAGGACTCAAGTCAAGTACAATTTTGTATTGTCTATTTTAGTCAGTCATATTGATTAGGGATAGCTGGGGGTCATGTCCCGGCTACCTATAGTTAGTATTAGTAGAGGCTTCATAGACAGTCAGTAGAGTTGAGGTAGTTGATTCAAGTTTTGCATTGTATAATCAAAGATGTATTGTTTTAGTATAGCTTTGTATTGATCATATTCAGAAAACATTTATCTTCCGCATTATTCTTTCAGACTTACATATTTATTTAGTTGCTCATGAGGTATGCCAGTAGAAAGGGTTAGCTTGGGATCACTTATGGTCCTAAGCACCGTGTGATATCCCGGGATAAATTTTTGGGGCGTTACAGATGAAAAAGTAATTAATTAATTATGGAATGTCATGCCTTCTCAAGTTTTCTGCGAAATTGTCACCTTGTCGGGCTACTATTTCACATTTGGCCATGGCTTCCGAAAATATGTTTGCCCATATATTTTTTGATATAGTTATAGTATAACTGATTTTTTGTATACGTAAAGTAGTACTGCAGCTAACCTTGATAAATTTAAGTTTTAGTTCAATGATTTTTAGAGTGAGAGTTCTTGATTTGGGATTGGAATAATGATTAAGTTTAGTTGAAATTTGACGTGTTAGTTTGTATTCTTATGGGATTATATATATTTGAACAGATTCTAACTATTTGGAAGCTTTACGTAAGGGCAAGTTTATAAATTGATGTTTGGGCTTCGATTTGAGGCAAGTTGAGATTTTCTTAGACTCTTTTTCAAAGTGCTTATTTGTTAGTTATGTGTAATGGGAGTAATAGGAAATGGGGGTCCCATATAGGTGATTGTGACAAGCATCTATATGGGTACCAGTGTTGTTTGAGAGGATAAAATAAGTTAATTGTATGTTTTGAATTGTGTTTCCCTATTTGCTAACTAGATGGACTGATTGTTATGGTAAATAAATCGTTGAAAAAGCTAGCCAATGGGAATACTCTCTACTTGTATAGTTGATTGACTTGGAAATTGATGTCTGATTTGGTTTAAGACACGAAGTGCTTTTCTTGACTTTATTGATGATTTGGGATCGAAGTTGCACGCTTACACATCATGTATTGCATTTTATATGGGATCGGAGTGCACGCCTTCACATCATGCATTGCATTTTATATGAAATCGGAGTGCACGCCTATGCAATATTATATATATTTATTGAGATTGAAGTACATGCCTACATAATATATTTATTGGGATCAGAGTGTGCGTCTACACAGTATATTTATTGGGATCGGAGTGCTTGCCTGCACAATATATTTATTGGGATCGGAGTGCATGGTTGCATAATATATTTATTGGGATCAGAGTGCACGCCTGCATAGTATATTTATTGGGATCGGAGTGCATGGCTTCACAATATATTTATTGGGATCGGAGTGCACGCCTGCACAGTATATTTATTGGGATCGGAGTGCATGGCTCCACAATATATTTATTGGGATCGGAGTGCACACCTTCATAGTACATGTACCTTGTGAGTCCCCCATGGATCCTGACCTTGAAGTCATTGCTCGATAGGTGTGTACACAACATATGCATTGCACCGCATTGCATTTATTCATTTGGTTCAGATTAGTTAAAGTGTATTTGCTGACCTTTTACTTATTTCACTAAATTAAGAATTTCTTGGATTGTGTTATGATATCCTTATGACTGTTAAATTGACTATTCAGTTAGATTAGGGTGGTTTTACTGAGTGCAGGTTGTATGTTTATATTTAGATGATTGATGTGGTGTCACTCATCACCACTTTGAATTAGAGTCGGTCAATGATGCTTGCTGAGTACACGTGATTCCATACTCACTTTTCCTTTTTCTACATCTTTCGTGTAAGTACAAATTCGATGACCTCCGAATATTGATCCTGTGGTCCCTTCTTTGCTAGCATCATTGGAGATTCGAGGTAGCTGCTACTAGCTTTAGAGACTACTGAAATCTCCTTCAGCCTTATCCTTATGCATTTATTGCATTTTGAAAGACTCAAACTTTTTTTTGATTCTTTATTTAGAGGCATGTATTAGTGACTTCCAGTTCTGGGATTATCTATGATTTGATTTTACTAGTCTATTAATCTTCTTATGAGATTATTCGAGATTGGTTATGTTCTTATTTTCTTCTGCTTCTATGAATTTGAGATGTTGTTCTTGGAATTGGGTATTTGGCTTACCTATCATAGAGTATGGAATAGGTACTATCACGGTCTCAAATTTGGGCCGTGACAGAGGGTGGCTGTGCCCCAGGTTTATTGGTCTCACAAATATAAGTTGAGTCGTAGTGCCCCAGGTTTATTGGTCTCACAAATATAAGTTGAGTCTAGTAGAGTCTCGTGGATCGGTGTAGAGACGTTCGTTACTTATCTTTGAGAGGCCATAGGACTTTAGGAAATATTTATTTTATTCTCTCTCTTACCGTGCAATATTAATCTTTTAACTTGAAATACTGAAATTCTTATCTTATTCTCTTATAGATGGCGAGTACTCGTACACCTCAGAATGGTATTCAGGAGCCCCCACTATCCCCCAAGCTAACCGTTTGAGATGGTATACCTAGATGGGGTAGGAGATGTGGTAGGGGCGGAGGTCGTGGTAGAGGGAGAGCTCGAGAAGCCACTCAGATTCTTGGAAGGGCAGGGTCTCTCAAGGTTGAGTTTGAGGTAGGTGATAATGATGTTCAAGTTTCAAGTGATGTTGTGGTCCTAGGTCAGGCACCACCAGGGTTTGTTCCTGTATTGCTTTTTCAAAATACCTTAGATAAAGTATTAGGTTTTTTGGAGACTATAGTTTAGAGAGGCAAATCACTTGGTACTCCATAGGGTTCACATGTTAGGATAGAGGCGCAAACCCCAAATCAACATCTTATTTTAATCTATCAGCGTCCAGTGGTTTAGCCAGCATCGAGGTATGATGGTATGCCTTTACCAGGGGTTGGAGCTACCAGTGGAGTCATGGCAGTTATGTCTTATAAGGAGCAGCGACGGTTTGAAAAGTTTAGGAATATGGACCCTACACAGTTTTAGGGTGATCAGAGTGAGGATGCCTGCGAGTTTTTGGTTAGTTGCCATGAGAAACTTCGAGTGTGGGGTTTGTTGACTCCCACGGGGTTACTTATACTACCTTACAGATAGTGGTCCTTCCAAGTAGTGGTGGCGCTCCTATATTAACACTAAGCCAGTAGGTTCTCCACCTATGACTTGGGCTATATTTGTACATGCCTTCTTTGATAGATTCATTCCTCGTATCTTAAGGGGGGAGCATAGGCACCAGTTTAAGAATTTAATACAGGCGGTTATTTTTGTGGCTGAATACGAGAGATGATTTTATGCCTTATCCCGTTATGCTATGGTGATCTTACCAGATGAGGCTGAGATGATCAGGAGGTTTATAAGGGGTTTAACACTTAGGATTAGAGAGGTTGTGTTCGCAGTATCTTAATCTGGGGCTTCTCTTTAAAGGGTTGTTGAATCGGGAAAAGATTTTGAATGGATATATCATAAGGATTATGAAGATCTGAGGGACAAGAGGTCGCTCACTTTAGGTTGATTCAGTAGTACCTCATATGGAGGTAGGGGTTCATTTAGGAGAGATTTTTTCCCTTAGCATGGTAGGCCAGTTCAGGCAGCGATGCAGACAACAGAGGGTAGATATTCAAGTTGGATTTTTTATGGTTTGGGATAAGCTTCATAAGGTTCATCTCAGCGGTTTTTAGGCCGTGGTGTCCATACCGGATATTCAGGTCATTCCTGACAGTTGATGGCTCCTAAGTCTTGTTATGAGTTTGGTAATCCAGATTATCTTTGGGGATATTATCCAGTATACAGATATAGGTGTCCACAATAGGGTTATCAGGCCCCTATTAGAGTAGCACTGTCCCCAGTTAGGGGTAGAGGCAGATCTCAGGGAGGTAGAGGTGCACCACTATCTGGTAGGGGGTGGTAGAGTAGTGACTCAGGTGATAGAAGACAAGGCTCACTGTTATGCCTTTCCAAGAAAGCCCAAGGCAGAGTATTCCAATGCAGTTATTATAGTTATTGTCTCTGTTTGTCATCGACCTACTTCAGTATTATTTGATCCTGGTTCTACTTTCTCCTATGTGTCTGCATACTTTACTTCTAGATTTGATATGATTTGTGAGTCTATAGTTGTACCTATTCGTGTTTCTACTCCAGTAGGTGATGATTCCTTAGTGATGGATTGGGTATATCAATCCTACATTGTTTTTATTTTAGGGTGTAATACCTGGGTAGATTTAATTATTCTGGATATGGTCGACTTTGATATAATTTTAGGGATGGATTGGCTTTTTCCCTATCATGCTATCTTAGGTTGTCATGCTAAGACAGTTACTTTGTCTATGCCTGATCGCCTGAGTTTAGAGTGAAGTAATGTTCGGAGTTCGTATCCTAAGAAGGTAATTTTATTTATTCAGGCTCAGTGGTGAATTTAGAAGCTTTATCTATCATATTTGGCTTATGTTCATGATACTGCTACTGGAGAACCTTCTTTAGAGTCAGTGAAGGTGGTTAGAGAGTTCATAGATATATTTCCTACTGATCTTTCAGGTGTTCCTCCTGATAGAGATATTGATTTTGGTATTGATCTGGAGCTGGGCACTAAGCCTATTTCTATTCCTTCTTATAGGATGGCACCAACTGAGTTAAAAAAATTAAAAGATCAGCTTCAGGACTTATTAAGCAAGGGGTTTATTCAACCAAGTAGATCACCTTGGGGTGCTCCTGTGTTATTTGTGAAGAAGAAATATGGGTCTATGAGGATATGAATAGAGTATCGGCAGTTAAACAAAGTGACAATCAAGAATAAGTATCCTCTACCACGTATTGATGACTTGTTTGATCAGCTTCAGGGTGCTTCTGTGTTTTTGAAGATTGACTAAAGATTGGGGTACCATCATTTGAAATTCGAGCTTCGGATATTCCTAAGACTGTTTTTTTGACTAGATATGGCCACTATGACTTTTTAGTTATGTCCTTTAGGTTGACTAATTCCCTAGAAACATTTATGGAGTTGATGAATAAGGTGTTTCGGCCTTATCTTGATTCTTTTATGATTGTGTTCATCGATGACATTTTGGTGTATTCTAAGAGCGAGGCAGATTATGTAAAACATTTGAGGATTGTACTCTAGAGATTGAGGGATGAGAAGTTATATGCCAAGTTTCCAAAGTGTGAATTTTGGCTCAGTTCCATTGCATTTTGGGACACGTGGTATCTAAGAATGGTATTATGGTTGATCCGGCCAAGGTTGAGGCAGTTAGGAATCAGTCACGACCCACTTTACCTTCAGATATTCAAAGTTATATTGGGTTGGCAGGCTATTACAGGCGATTTATGCAGGGTTTCTCTTCTATTGCAACTCCTATGACTAGATTGACTCAGAAGAGTTTGGCTTTTTAGTGGTCAGATAAGTGTTAGGAGAGCTTTCAAAAGCTCAAGACTTTATTGACTTTCACTCCTATCTTGACCCTACCTATTGAAGGTGAGGGCTTTATTTTGTTTTGTGATGCTTCCTTTATTGGCTTGGGTGGTGTGTTGATGTAGAGAAATAAGGTGATAGCATATGCATCGAGGCAGTTAAAGCCATATGAGAGGAATTGCCCTACTCATGATTTAGAGTTACTAGAAGTTATGTTCATATTAAAATTATAGTGGCACTATTTATATAGAGTTCATTATGAGGTATACACTAATCATTGCAGCTTTCAGTATATCTTCAAACAAAAGGAGTTGAATTTGAGACAACGTAGGTGGATGGAGTTGTTGAAAAATTATGATATGACTATCCTGTATCATCCGGGCAAAGCCAATGTAGTGGCGGATTCCTTGAATAGGAAGGCAGTTAGTATGGGTAGTCTTGCATTGTTGAGTGTAAACAAGCGACCATTAGCCAGAGAGGTTCAACTATTGGCTAACAATTTTGTGTGTCTTGATATTTCTGAGTCAGGTAGAGTTTTGGTATATGTTAAAGCGAGGTCTTTGTTTATAGAGAAGATTCAAGATCATCAGTTTAAGGATGAAAAGTTATATATTATCAGGGATAAGGTAATACAAGGAGAGGCTAAGGAGGCTATTTTAGACTAGGAGGGTGTTTTGAGGATTAAGAGGCAAAATTATGTTCCTAGAGTGGGTGATTTGACTAGATCTATTATGGAAGAGGCCTATTGTTTGCACTATTCCATTCACCCAGGTGTGGTGAAAATGTATCATGACCTTAAACAGCATTACTGGTGGTACGGGATGAAGAGAGATATTGTAGAGTTTGTGGCTAAGTGTTTGAATTACCAGCAGGTGAAATATAAGCATAAGAGATTGGGTGGTCTGCTTCAAAGAATCCCCATTCTCGAGTGAAAATGGGAGCGTATCACTATGGATGTTGTAGTTGAATTGCCTCAGACCTTGGGGAAGTTTGATTCAGTTTGGGTGATTATGGACAGATTAACCAAATCAGCCTATTTTATGCTTGTGAAAATGAGCTATAATGCAGAGAAATTAGCAAAAATTTACATTCGTGAGATAGTTTGATTACATGGAGTGTCTATTTCCATAATTTAAGATAGAGCTACGTAGTTCACTTTAAACTTTTGGCGTACTTTACACTGAGAGTTGTGTACTCAGTTGGATATGAGTACAAAATTTCATCACCAAATAGATGGCCAGTCAGAGAGGACTATTCAGGTGTTAGAGGACATGTTGCGGTCTTATGTGATGGATTTGAGGGGTTATTGGGATCAGTTTTTGCCCTTAGTAGAGTTTTCTTCTAATAATACCTGCCACTCTAGTATTCAGATGGCTCCGTTCGAGGCTTTGTATGGTAGGAAGTATAGGTCCCCAGTTATATAGTTTGATTCTTTTGAGGTTACACCTTGGGGTACTTATTTGTTAAGATATTCCATGGACAGAGTGAGATTGATCTAAGATAGCTCTTGGCGGCTCAGAGTAGACAAAAGAATTATGCTGATAGGAGGGTCTGTGACTTGGATTTCATGCAGGGTGAGCGAGTTTTATTGAAGGTATCACCCATGAAGGTTGTGATGAGGTTTGGGAAGAAAGAAAAGCTCAGTCCCAGGTTTACTGGCCCTTTTTAGATTCTTTAGTGAGTTGGGCCAGTGTCTTAAGAGTTAGCTTTCCCACCGGGTCTTTCAGTCGTACATCCAGTTTTTCATGTTTCTATGTTGAAAAGGTACCATCCAAATAATTCGCATGTAATTCAGTGGGACTCAGTGAGTTTGGATCAAAATCTAGCTTTGAGGAAGATCCTATAGTTATTCTGGATAGGCAGGTTAGAAAGTTGAGGTCAAAAGACATAGCATCGGTGAAGGTGCAGTGGAGTCATCGTCCTATAGTTAAATCCAATTGGTAGGTTGAGTCCGACATACGAAGCAGATATCCGCATATGTTTGATAGTTCAGGTACCTTTTCTCTCTTTATATTCGAGGACAAACGTTTATTTTAGTGGTGAATGATGTAAAGACCCTGCAAATCATTTTATAAACTTGTCCTGTTTTAACCCACTTTGTAATTTTTTAGAAATTATTTTATAGTAATGGGGAAAATTTATATTTTCTTAACTGTTAAGACCTACGTATAAAAATATATTTTAATGGGAAGGGTTTTCCAAATTTTTAATAATAAGATCATTAAAATTGTAAAACAAGAGAGAGGCACACAAAGGGCAGTCATATTCCAAGTTCACATAGCGATTTTCCAAAGGGATTGTCGACGGATTGAAGGTCATTACCTTTGAATTGATGTATCATTGATATCATTGTTATAATATTATAGGGGGTGTATTTGAAGTTAAGCGGTGGCCAATTGTTTAGGTAATTGATCACTTAATGCTATTAGTACTGCTTTCAAGTAGTAGCGTGAACATTATATGGTAATGATGACAAAAGATGATCAGGTAATTATGGGATAGTAAGTGAAGGTGAATGTTAGGCTAAACAGTACAACTACGGGAGTTTCAATTTAATTCTTATGCTTGTTAAACTGTGGTAGGTTAGTGAACAAGAATAAGGTGATAATTATAGTTTAATAATTAGTTAGTGATGCAAAGTAATTAATTAATTATGGAATGTCTTGGCTTCTCAAGTTTTCTGCAAAATTGTCACCTTGTCGGGCTACTGTTTTGCATTTGGCCATGGCTTCCGAAAATATATTTGCCTATATATTTTTTGATATTGTTATAGTATAACTGATTTTCTGTATACGTAAAGTAGTATTGCAGCTGACCTTGATAAATTTAAGTTTTAGTTCAATGATTTTTAGAGTGAGAGTTCTTGATTTGTGGTTGGAATAATGATTAAGTTTAGTTAAAATTTGATGTGCTAGTTTGTATTCTTATGGGATTATATATATATCTGATCATATTCTAACTATTTGGAAGCTTTATGTAAGGGCAAGTTTATAAATTGATGCATGGGCTTCAATTTGAGGCAAGTTGAGACTATTTTAGACTCTTTTTCAAAGTACTTATTTGTTAGTTATATGTAATGGGAGGAATGTGAAATGGGGGTCCCATATAGGTGATTGTGAAGAGCACCTATGTGGGTACTGGTATTGTTTGAGGGGATAAAATTAGTTAATTGTATGTTTTGAACTGTGTTTCCCTATTTGCTAGCTCGATGGACTGATTGTTATGGTAAATAAATTGTTGAAAAGCTAGCTAATGGGAACAACTCTCACTTGTATGGTTGAGTTGACTTTGAAATAGATGTCTGATTTGGTTTAAGACACAAAGTGCTTTGCTTGACTTTATTGATAATTTGGGGTCGGAGTTGCACGCCTGCATAATATTATATATATTTATTAGGATCGGAGTGCATGCTTGCACAGTATATTTATTGAGATCGAAGTGCACACCAGCACAGTATATTTATTAGTATCGGAGTGCACGCCTGCATAGTATATTTATTGTGATCAAAGTGCATAACTGCACAATATATTTATTTAGATCGGAGTGCATGTTTGCAGAGTACATGGACCTTGTGAGTCCCCAATGGGTCCTGACCTTGAAGACATTGCTAGGTAGGTGTGTACACAATATATTCATTTCATTGCATTACATCGCATTGCATTGATTCATGTGGTTCAGATTGGTTAAAGTGTATTTGTTGATCTTATACTTATTTTATATGTGTTATTTATTTCACTAAATTGAGAATTTCTTAGATTATGTTATGATATCCTTATGACTGTTAAATTAACTATTCAGTTAGATTAGGGTGATTTTCCTGAGTATAGGTTGTATGTTCATTTTTAGATGATTGACGTGGTGTCACTCGTCACCACTTTGAATTAGGGTCGGTCGATGGTGCTTTATGAGTACACGTGGTTCCGTACTCCCTCTTGCTTTTTATGCACCTTACGTGCAGGTATAGAATCATCGATCTTTAGATATTGATTCCTGCGGTCCCTTCTTTGCTAGCAACATTGGAAATTCGAGGTAGCTGTTACTAGCTTTAAAGACTACTGAAATCTCCTTCAACCTTATCCTTATTCATTTATTGCATTTTGAAAGACTCAAACTTTCTTTTGGTTCTGTATTTAGTGGCTTGTATTGGTGACTTCCAGACCTGGGATTATCTATGATTTGATTTTACTAGTCTATTAATCTACTTATGAGATTATTCAGGATAGGTTATATTCTTATTTCACTCTTCTTCTATGAGTTTTAGATGTTGTTCTTGGAATTGGGCATTTGTCTTACCTATCACGGAGGATGGAATAGTTGCCATCACGGTCCCGAATTTGGGCCGGGACATTTTTGTGTTTTTTGAAAAAATAAAAATTCTAAAAAAATTATGTTTTGCAAACCAGTGGTGATAGGGATCATTCCTTATGATTTCCAGTGGTTAATTACAGTAGATAATATGAGTTTACTTGTTGACATAGGTCATCTTCCCCATCGAATAAACTTGTATACTATAGTACTGTATTTTAGTCTCTTGTTCTTATGACTTGTATTAACTTTCCAACTAAGTTATATGTTAGTTCAATGGCACAAACACTTATGTAATGTGATATTTATCTAACTTAAATCAATAGCTTACTCTCTAATTGAGTTGGTTCTATTTTATTTAAGAGATAATATATCTAACATTACATAAATATGCTTATATGGTTAAGTCTCCCTAATGACTCTAGTTCTTTATGTGCATGGTTATATGCGTGGTGTGTTTTTTAAGAATTTTATCATTCTGTAGCATGTATAATGATCTATTTTTAATTTGACTATATAACAGATTAACCATGCCTTCATTCAATTCCTTAACTTCCATCCTGAATCAAAAAAATTAGGTCGTAACAATGTAGATTGAAAATATGATTTGAATATTATTCTTACTACTGAGAGTTTTAAATTTGTTCTGGTTGAGGAATGTCTTATTAATTTGGTTTAGCCCATTGATGATAGGACTAAAGCCTACGATAAATGGATTAAGGCTGACGAGCTGACAAGATGTTACATTCTTGTCTCCATGGCAAATGTGTTGCAACATCAACATTAATCCATGACTACTGCTTACAATATGCTTGAATCTCTCAAAGAGATGTTAGGTGAGCAAAATCATGTTTCAAAGCAGACGACCATGAAATCCTTTTTTACCACTAAAATGGTTGAAGAAACTTCGATGAGGTATCATGTCCTTAAAATAATGAGTCTCTTAACGAGCTAAAAATTCTTGATGCGGTTATTGATAAGGAATCTTAGGTAGAGATGATCCTATAGATTCTATCAGACAATTTCCAGTAGTTTCACTTAAATTATAACATGAATAGGATGGACTTATTCCTTGTAAAAATGCTAAATGAACTGCAAGCGGCAAAATCTATGATTAAGAAACAAGCTCCTCCTGCGACGTTAATGGTTGACAAACCTTCATCTTTGACTTCTAAGCTGAAAGGCAAAAGAAGAAAAAGAAGCCCCGTAAGGTTCCAGGTTCTAATGGTGGTGTGGCTAAGCCTAACGACAAGTGCTATCATTGCAAGTAACCTGGTCATCATAAGAAATAGCGCCTCGGATACATAGCTAAGATGTAGAAAAAAGGAATATCTTTTTCATATGTCATTTAAACATTTTTAGCAGTTCTTTCTACCCAGTTTTGGGCTATCAATTCGGGAGCCACTAATCATATCTGCACTTCTTTACTGGGATTTCAGAAAATACAATGTCTAAGTGAAAATGAACTGAAGGTGTTTCAAGCAAATGGGAAATCAACACCAGCCTTAGCTATAAGAAATATTTTCATTTCGTTTAGTAGTTCTAGAATTTTAGCTTTAATAATGTTCTTCATGTATCTTCTATAAGAAAGAATTTAGTTTCAGTTTCAAAAATAATGTATGCTTGGTATAATATTTATTTTGCTAATAATTGTCCAGTTACTAAGTTTAATAAACATTTTATTATTTTTGCTCCTAGAATACATGATCTGTTTGTATTTGATATTTTTCATAATATGCTACAAACAGTGAAACTTAACAATGTTGGTCAATCATTTAGAAAAATGTATTTCATAATTGAATGAAACATACTTATGAAACTTACGTGTAGGTCATATTAACATAAATAGGATCTCATGGTTGGTTTCTGATGGAAATTTGAGTTCATTGAAAGTGGAGGCACTTCCAACTTATGAATTTTGTTTAGAAGGTAAAATGACCAAGAAACCTTTTCCTTCTAAAGAAAATAGAGTCGGAAATAAGTTAGAATTAATTCATACTGATTTGTGTGGTCCTATGAATATACAAGGAAGAGGTGGTTTTGAGTATTTTGTGACTTTTGCAGATGATTACTCAAAACATAAACACATTTAATTTTTTGCGCTATAAATCTGAATGCTTTAAAAAATTCAAAGAATTTAAGATGGAAACGAAAAAGTGACATAACAAATATATCCATACATTACAATCTGATTGTGGAGGTGAATACTTTATTACAGAATTCATTAAATACGTATTAAAATCAGGAATTACATCTTAATATTCTGCTTTAGGATCACCACAACAAAATGGTGCGGCAGAACGACAAAAGAGAACTCTTACAAAAATGGTTAGATCAATGTTAAGTTATTCCGTTTTCCCTTTTCTTTTTGGGGTTATGCATTAGAAACAACAAATTGTATTTTAAACTTTGTTCAATCAATACCTTTAACCGCATCTGAATTGTGGAGTGGAAGCAAGCCTAGTCTATGGCATATTCGAGTTTAGTCTTGTCCAGCACATGTTCTAAGAGAAAAAATTATTATAAATTGAAATTTAGGATAGAAGCGTGCACTTTTATGAGATATCCAAAAGGGATGAAAAAAGATTTATTTGTTGTCCTAAGGAACAAAAGATAATTATTTTGTGTACCCCCTGAGTCTGCACCCCAGACGTCACACGGTGCTTATAATCTCGAAGGACCACAAGCTAACCCATGATTGGTACCTGCTACAAACACTGAATAATAACACTATAAAAATGCAAAAATTAGGCTGAATCTGCCATAAAGTTCATAAATGAAATCAAATATTGATAAATAAATACTGAAAACTGAACATCTATCTGAAATAGTCTAGCCTAAAAGCCTCTAACTATTTGAACATGGAGTTGATGGGATAAGTACCCAACTAACTCCGACTATTAAATATACTAAACAACTGAAATACTGAAATGATAACACTGTCCTCGGACTATGAGGACTCCCTACGAAATCTGTTGTTGATAGTTGAGACCGCTAAGTATGGTCAGGAGCCCATATGTCTGAACCTATGATATAATACATCATAGCGCATAAGAGATAGTATGTGTTAGTACTTTGAATGTACTGGTATGCTAAGTGAGGTAGGCTGATATACAAGGGTTCATATGCATGAAAAATAACTGGCTGAGTAATATGAATATAACTGAATAAAAGTACATGTATACCTGAAACTGTTGTAGTTACTGATTATACAATGTTGCATGTGAATTTGCTTTACTGTAACTGAGATCACTGATAACTGAATTACCGATCACTGGGTGACTGTTTCTAACAGTCTTGATTCTGTGGAAACGAACTTAGTTTCGCACTGAGTTGGGTGACTGTGTCTGACAGTCCCGATTCTAAAAATTAAATTGAGGTTTTATATTGAGTTTGAAGCTAAAACTGTAACTATGGGAGTGTTTATCTAGTAGACATACCTCAATTATGAACTGAGTTGGGGTCCAACCTGTGACCCCAGTTGGGTTAGCACCTTGCCAAGGGATACTAACAATGGCTATGAGTTAACCCTATCTGGCAGGAAGATCTTTTGTCGACCCTCACTAGCAGGAAAACTCATATGAGGTGTATCAACCCTGATCTAGCAGGAATATATCTCAACCTATGCTGGCTACGTAGTTTTGTAAAACAGGGATTACTACTAAGGGTCAAGCCCTTCACTGATAGGAATACCCCATCCCTGGATTCACTCGGTGTTGATTCTTACTCTGAACTGAATGGACACTGAACTGATTTCTAGATTGTACAAGGCTTGACTGAACTATTACTGATAGTGATGTCTAACTGAACTGGACTGAGTTCACTGGATTCTATTAACTGACCGGATACTACTGTACATGACATCACTGAGACTATTCTAAAATTACTAAAATTCTGGGTAAACAGCTAGGTTTCTGGTATGGAATGCCCCCAGGACTCGATAGCATAAATAGTAAAACATGGCACAATCTTATAAGCATGATAACTAGTCAGTTTGTCATAATGCCTTCATTGAGGAATTTTATCAAACACTTGTGTGGCATGAATTTGTACACATACTATTATGTCATGATTTCATCCTTTAACTCATATGAACACTTTACCAAACACTTGGGGAGCATAATTCATGCACATAATAATAATAATAATAAACAATCTAAGCATCATGATTACAATTCCAACTCACAATTTCAATGGGGCTTAAAACATAAATCCACATAACACCACACATAGGTTAATTACTTCACATGAATCTTGTCATAAAACATGGATTAGAAACCTAAGTAACATCATAATCTTGAATACAATTAAATTCAATATGAAATTCATGAAAGCAATCAACTTGTTATTTTACAAGAGGTTCTTGAACTCCAAGGGTGGAAAGAAACCCTTGGATGAACACATAACATACCTTGATTGCTAATTTCGTGAAGATTGGGGTAGTTATTGGGACTTGATTCTTGAACTTGGTGAAGCTAGGGCTTATTCTTAAGAGATTTTATGAATAAAAAATGAGATTTTGCCCAATAGGATGATTAATTTTGTGTTAAGGCTTAATAAGGGTGGAGAAAATGACCCATTTGCCCCCCCCCCCCACAAACCCAGATAAAAATAATGTTGGATGGGGTCCCCACCACATCACGACCCCTGTTAGTTCAAGCAACCATCGCAATGTGACACCTACTCAGGTCAAGCAGCCCTCGCGACGCGACCCTAAGCTGGGTCAACTGGCCCTCGCAATATGGGCCTATCGCGATCCCTTGCTATTTTGGACATCCAAAATCACTCTTAAACTAGTCCAAAAAATCTAAAACGCACCTGAGATGACCTACAAGTAACCCTAGTCAATGAATTAATTTGAAAATCGACATACTAAGGTCGGGAAGGTCAAAAATAAGACCTTTCAATTTTGAAGGCAAAAATAATTCTAAGTCTTGACACTTAACTGAAATTCTATAAGCCTGGGACCTCTTTCGGCATGCTGTTTAGGATGAAAATGACTAAGATTTTGCAGGGTCTTACCATAGCTCCCCCTTGGGAATATTCATCCTTAAATGAGGCTGACTGAACTAAGATTACTGATAGACTGAGCCTATATACTGATCATGCACAACTGAAGCATAATTACATGACTGAAATTACTGACGTACTGAGTTTTCATATTGAACATGCATAATTGAAGCATGGCTGAATTCTGTTGACATGACACATGACTGGGTTGTTCATGAAGGTATGCATGATATAAGAATGTTATGCAACTGAACTGATATCAAACTCGTAAAGGAAATCTAAACACGAAATTGAGTAAATTCAAAGAAGACTATTACCTTGAGCTGAGTCTGAGTTTGTGGAAAAGAGGTGAGGATACTTGGTCTGTATGTATGCTTCTGCTTCCCAAGTAGATCCCTCTGCAGACTGATTCTGCCAAGAAACTCTGACTAGAGGAACTTCTTTGTTCCTCAGTCTGCGAACCTGATAATCGAGGTTTCAACTGGGATTTATTCATAAGAAAGACTGTTCTGAATGTCTATGCCCTCTATAAGGAATACAACTACTGGGTCACCTATGCATTTTTTTAGCAAGGAGACATGAAACATGGGATATACTGAAGCTAGGTCTGAAGGAAACTCAAGATCATAAGCTACCTTTCCAAAATGGCTGAGGATTCAGCAAGGACCAACATATCAGGGACTGAGTTTCCCCTTCTTGCCAAACCTCTTCACTCCTTTCATAGGCGAGATTTTCAAATACACATAATCACCAATCTCAAACTCTAGATCTTTTCTTAGCACATCTGTATACAATTTATGTTGGCTCGGAGTTGTCTTAAGCCTTTCCCTGACCAACTGAACTTTTTCTAAAGCATCAAATACCAAGTCAGGCCCTACCACTGCAACCTCACCCACTTCAAACCAACCTATAGGAGATCTATATCTCTTCCCATAGAGAACCTCAATGAAGCCATCTGAAGGTTGGAATGATTATTGTTGTTATATGCGAACTCAATCAAAGGCAAGTGGTCATCCCAATTACCTTTAAAGTCAATGGAACACGCTCTTAACATATCTTCTAGAGTCTGAATGGTCCTTTCTGCTTGACCATTTATATAAGGGTGAAAGGCTGTACTGAGGTGAACTTGGGTACCAAGACCCTTCTGGAAGGCTTTCTAAAAGTGAGATATGAATTGCGTACCTCTGCCTAAAATAATGGCCAACAGAACTTTATGCAATCTGAACAACTCTCTGACATAGAGCTTGGCATAATCCTCGTCTGAATAAGAGATATGAACAAGTAAAAAGTGAGATGATTTGGTAATCCTATCTATAATGACCTAAATCGAATCATTTTGGCAACGAGTACGGGGCAGGCCCATCAAAAAATCCATGTTCACTTCCTCCCATTTCCAAGTGGGAATACTGAACACCTGCATAGCTCCACTAGCCTTTTGATGCTCGATCTTAACCTGCTGACATATCGGGCACTTAGCTACAAATTTTGCAATGTCTCTCTTCATCCCACTCCACCAATAGAATTCCCATAAGTTGTGGTACATCTTGGTGTCCCCTGGGTGAATCGAGTAGCACGTACTATACGCTTCTGTAAGAATATATTTTCTTACACCATGCATAGATAGTCTACCCTGGAAGCATAACACACCATCTCCCCCTTAGGAGAAAATCTCTACTTTATGATCTCTGACTGACTCTTTTAGTTTAACTAAACTGGGATCCCTGTCCTACTTTTCTTTTTCTTCAGAAAACAGAGATAATTCTGAAGTAATCTATACCCATACGCTACCCTCTGTTAAATGGACTAAGCAAACACCTAGTCGGGAAAGCTGATGAACTTCTTGAACTAACTTATTCTTACCATCCTCTACATGAGAAACACTATCCATAGACATCCTACTAAGAGCATCAGCCACTACATTGTCCTTACTCGGATAATACAGGACACTCATGTCGTAGTCTTTCAATAACTCTAACTACTGTCTCTGACGTAGGTTCAAGTCTTTCTGAGAAGACACATACTGCAGGCTCTTATGGTCTGTGAACACATCAATATGTACTCCATACAAATAATGTCTCCAAATCTTTTAAGACAAACAATACTGTTGCTAACTTAAGATCATGAGCGAGATAGTTCTTTTCATGAGGCCTAAGTTGTCTAGAGGCATAGTTTATGACCTTACCTCTCTGCATCAAAACACACTCAAACTAACTTTAAAAGTATCACAATATACCACAAACCCGCCTGAACCATCTGGTAAAGTCAAAACTGGGGTTATAGTGAGTCGAGTCTTGAAAACTCTTCTCACAAGAATCTGACCACTGAAACTTGACTTTCTTCTGAGTCAATCTGGACATGGGGAATGCAATAGATGAAAAACCCTTCTAGAAATCATCGGTAATAGCCAGGCAAACCTAAGAAACTCCTGATTTCTAATGGAGAGATGGGTTTGGGCCAGTTTCTCATTGCTTCGGTCATTTGAGGGTCAACTCTAATGCTATCATCAGAAATGATATAACCCAGGAAAGCTACTAACCTTAGCCAAAATTCACATTTACTGAATTTGGCAAACAACTGATTGGCTCTGAGGGTCTATAACACTATTCTGAGATGGTCAACATGATCATATTCACTACGAGAGTAGACAAGAATGTCATCAATGAAGACTATGATGAACAGGTCCAAGTAATTCTTGAACACATGATTCATCAAGTCCATGAAAGTTGTTGAGGCATTGGTAAGACCAAATGACATTACTAAGAATTCGAAGTGACCATACCGAGTTCTGAAAGTTATTTTTGAAATGTTACCTTCTCTGACTCTGAGCTGATGATAGCTTGATCCTAGGTCTATCTTAGAAAAGTAACTGGCACCCTGAAGTTGGTTAAACAAGTCATCAATTCTAGAAAGTGGATACTTGTTCTTGACTATGAATTTTTTCAACTGGCGGTAGTCAATACACATTCTGAGAGAACCATTTTTCTTTCGCACAAATAGAACTGGTGCACCTCAAGGGGATATACTGGGTTTGCTGAATCCCTTATCTAGGAAATCCTTCAACTGTTCTTTTAAATCTTTGAGTTCTGCTGGAGCTATTCAGTATGGCGGAATAACGATAGGTTGAGTATCAGGAAGGAGGTCTATTTTGAAGTCAATTTCCCTCTCGGGAGTGACTCCAAGAAGATCTTTGGGAAACACATCTGGAAATTCACATGCTACTGAAACTGACTCAAGACTAGGTATCTCAGAACTAGAATCCTTAACTCGGATAAGATGGTAGACACACCCCTTGGATATCATTTTCCTTGCCCTTAGGTAGGAAATAAGTTGATCCCTAAGTACTGAAGTACTACCCCTATAATCCAGGACAGGTTCATTCAGAAACTGAAAATAGACAATTCTAGTTCTGCAGTCAACTAAAGCATAGCATGAATAAAGCTAATCCATGCTGAGAATGACGTTAAAATCTGACATCTCTAGCTCTACTAATACTACTGATGTAACTTTCTGAGATACCATAACTGGACAATTCCTATATACCCATCAAGCTATAATAGATTTACCCATTGGGGTAAAGACTAAGAAGGGCTACGCTACGATTTTGGGACTGACTCCAAAGTCAATAGCTATATAAGGAGTTACGAAAGACAAAAAAACTCCTGGATCTAGTAAGGCATAAATATGTAAATAATAAACTTGTAATGTACCAGTTACCACATTAGGAGAACTTTTCTAATCCTGTTAGGACTGAAGTGCATAGAGTCTGCTTGGGCACTGCCCACTAGTGGTACTGGAAGCGGCACCTTATTGATTCAGGCGATCGAACTGAGATGGGGGATGGTTATACTAACTTTGAGAACCCACCTGAGGATACTCTTTGACCCTATGGCCTAGCTTTCCATATCCAAAACATACATCACTGCCAGCTCTATAGATACCTTGATGGTTTCTTTCACACTTCTAGCAAAGAGGATTTATTCAGGCACTGCTAACACTACCCAGAGGTTTAGAGCCTGGTACCCTATCTTTATTTCCATCTCTGAATTACGGCACTGGAGCATTGTCTTAGGACCAAGATAGAATTGAAGATTTCAAGAAGAACTGCGAACGATTACCACACTCTGACTTAGGCTGAGTAAAGTTAAAGATACCTATTCTAGTTCTCTTATTCTCCCTCTCCTTCTTTTTATTCTTAGCCTTCTCTATCTACTGAGCATGAACCATGATCCTGGATATGTCCATATTTTTAATCAACATTGTGGTTATACACTCCTTGACCACACTGTTGGATACACCAGACATAAACTTACCACACACTCCTTGACCATACTGTTGGATACACCAGACACAAACTTACTCATCTTAGATCTACTATCTGCCACCACATGAGGGGCATATCTAGCTAACTGAGTAAACTTGAGGAAAATATCCTTCACCATTATGTTGCCCTATTTTAGGTTAATAAACTCTAAAACTATAGATTCCCTCAACTCTAGTAGGAAAAACTTATCAAGGAAAGTAGTAGCAAACTCTTCCCATTCTACGGGCCCTATATCTGTGCCCCTATCTGCCTTTTACTGCTTAAACCATGTGTAAACCACATCATGCAATTGATATGAAGCTAACTCAACACTCTCACTGGAAGTCACCCCCATGATATCTATGACCTTTTGCACCATGTCAAGGAATTCCTGTGGGTCTTCCTCAGGCTTAGACCCTATAAATGGTGAAGAATTCATTCGGGTGAAGTCTTAAATTCTAGATATAGGGGTATTGGCCACTGGGTTGACCTAAAAAGTAGCTGGGCATTTATTTGAGGCTGCCATAGAATGATTTAGAGTGGTGAAAGCTACTCTGAATTCTACATGAGAGACATAGTTATCTAGGGGATCTGCCTAAACGGTGGATGTGATGGATGATTTCCAGTTTTTCTTCCGTTAGTCCTTTTTAGAGGCATATTCTATAAAAGAAAGGAAATATTGGATTAGACAGAGAGTTTAATTTAAGCCTATGCTCACTCACATGATATGAATACTGAAAGAAGGGAAACTTTTCCTAAAAATACCTCATAGCCTCTCGTCCATAAGTGTGGCGCTCTATACACCCATGCATAAGACTCTATTAAATGTTGATTTCAGACTCCCTAGGACTCTGTTCAACCTTAGCCTCTGATACAAAGTTTGTATCGCCCCGAGTCTGCACCCCGAACGTCACACGATACTCATAATCCCGAAGGATCATAAGTTAACCCATGACTGGTACCTGCTGCAAACACTGAATAATAAAACTGTAAAATACGAAATTAGCCTAAATCTACCATAAGGTTCATAACTGAAATCAAATACTGATAAATAAATACTAAAAACTAAATATCTGTCTAAAATAGTCTAGCCTAAAATCCTCTAACTGTCTGAACATAGAGTTGATGGGACAAGTCCCCAACTAACTCTGACTACTAAATATACTAAAAAACTAAAATACTAAAACGATAACTCTATTCTTGAACTATGAGAACTAACCACTAAATCTGCTGGTGATAGTCAAAACTGCTAAGTACAATCAGGATCCCGTGTGTCTGAACCTATAATATAAGACATCATAGCACACAAGAAAGAGTATGCATCAGTACTTTGAATGTACTGGTATACTAAGTGAGGTAGGCTGCTATACAAGGGTTCATATGCATGAACAATAAATGGTTGAGTAATATGAATATAACTGAATGAAAGTACATGTATATCTAAAACTAATGTAATTACTGATTATGCAAATCTAAGAGTGAATCTTCTTTACTGTAACTGAGAATACTAATAAATGAATTATTGATCACTGGGTGATTATTTCTAACAGTCCTGATTCTGTGAAACCAAACTTAGTTCCATACTGAGATGGGTGACTATGTCTGATAGTCCTGATTCTAAAAATTGAACTGAGGTTTTATACTGAGTCTAAAATTGAAACTGTAACTATGGGAGTGTTTAGCTAACCGACGTAACTCGAATATGAACTAAACTGGGGTCCAACCTGTAGTGGTACCTCAAACAATTGGAATATCTTCGAACTCACTGAATATTTTGAGTGATCACACAGAATATTTTTAAGTCAAGAAGATGAAGCATCAGTTCTATTCAAAACATTGCAACTGTTACTGCATGCATATTTTATAAATAGAGTATCAGAAAATGTTTTCTGTATTTTACTTTTGGTATGTTTGGATCTCAAATAAATTTTGTTCAAAAAGATAGATCTCATCGATCGATCATTTGACAATTCCAGATCCAAATCCAAATTCGAAGCCAAAGCCAAAGTTGAAGCTGAGCCGAGCGAGCGACGACGACAGCATGAGGCATCTCTTATTTCTTCCCTCACTTACCATATAGACTAAGTGTTCCTGATTATAAATACTTTTAAGTTCTCTTCTTCTACCAATGTAGGAGAAAGAGTAAACCTTCTAATTTGGGAATACACTTTCCATTTTAGTGTCTCCTTCCCTCCACTATTTTACTCTCCATTTTTCCATTCACACTTCTTTCATATACTATGAACCCAAAAATCCCCCACATGAATGGGGAATGTCTATTTTTTGTAAAAGTTTTATGGATAAGTATGTGATCATCAAGCAAAGACTGATTGCATCTGGATAAGTGCGTTTCCCTTTGAACTTTCTGTCAAATCTGCCAAATTTAGATAATCATTAAAAGACTTTTCACCTTAAGTCTTATCCTTGTTTACTATACATTGTCTACATCATGAGAATTGGTTGGGTAATTGACAATGTTGAACCTGTTAGACAACTTTATTTTATCTCCATGAACCTAGCTCTTGGGATCTCCAGTCTGCTAGGTACAGTTACTACGATGCTGACTTGTCCTAGGCCATAAACCCATTCCCTTGGATGTCCTTTCCACTCCTTCTCTAGATAGGCCTTTTGTAAGTGGATCTGACACATTATCCTTTGACTTTACAAAGTCAATTGTGATAATTCTACTAGGGAGAAATTCTCTAACGGTATTATGTCTTTGTCTTATATGATGAGATTTATCATTATACATCATGCTCCCTGCCCTACCTATGGCTGCTTGGCTATCACAGTGTATATATATTGGTGTCACTGGCTTGGTCCAATACGGAATATCTTCCAAGAAATTTCATAGCCATTCTGCTTCTTCACCGACTTTATCTAATGCAATAAATTTAGATTCCATTGTAGAGCGAGCAATACAAATCTGTTTGGATGATTTTCAAGAGACTGCTCCTCCACCAATAGTAAATACATATCCACTTGTGGATCTTCGTTTGATCCCGTGATCCAATTTGCATCACTATATCCTTCAAGTACCATAGGATATTTATTATAATGCAAGGCATAATCTTGAGTGTATTTAAGATACCCCAAAATTCTTTTCATTGCCATCCAATGAGTTTTGTTGGGATTACTCATGTACTGACTCAATTTACTAATAGCGCATGCTATGTCTGGTTGTGTACAAATAGCGCATGCTATGTCTGGTCGGGTACAAATCATTATATACATTAGACATCCCAATACTTTTGCGTACTCCAATTGTGAGTCACTTTCACCTTCGTTCTTTCGGAGTGCAAAGCTCACATCCAAAGGAGTCTTGGCAATACCGAATTCCATATACTTGAATTTATCAAGTACATTTTCGATATAATGAGACTGTGACAATGTCAACCCTTGTGGATTTCTATGGATTTTTATACCTAAGATCACATCCGCAACTCCAAGGTCCTTCATATCGAACTTGCTCTTAAGCATTCATTTTTTAACATTTATGTCAGAAATGTCTCTTACTGATGATCAACATATCATCCACATATAAACAAACAATGACTTAGTGATTTGGAGTGTCTTTAATATAAACACATTTATCACATTCATTTATCTTGAACCCATTTGCCAACATGGTTTGGTCAAACTTTGCATTTCATTATTTAGGTGCTTGCTTTAGTCCATACAGCGACTTTATAAGTTTACACACCTTATTCTCTTTTCCGGGAACAACAAAACCCTCAGGTTGTTCCATGTAAATTTTTTCCTCCAATTGTCCATTTAGGAATACGATTTTCACATCTATTTGATGGATTTGAAGATCATATACCGCAGCCAAGGCAATTAACATTCGAATCGATGTTATCCTTGTTACTGGAGAGTATGTATCGAAGTAATCAAGGCTTTCTTTTTGTTTGAAGCCTTTTACTACAAGTCTTGCCTTGTATTTGTCAATTGTGCCATCCACTCTCATCTTCCTTTTGAAGATCTATTTAGAACCTAAATGTTTATTTCTGGAGGAATATCAACCAATTCCCATGTATGGTTGCTTAAGATTGAATCAATCTCACTACTGACTGCCTCTTTCCAAAATGATGAGTCCGAAGATGCCATCACTTCCTTAAATGTTTGAGGCTCATTTTCTAAGAGAAATATTACAAAATCCGATACAAACGAAGTAGACGTTCTTTGACATGTACTACGTCTTGTATTTTCTTCATTATGTACATTCTCACTTGGTTCATCTCGAGGTTATTTAGACCCCCCACTAAACTAGTTATGTCTAGTTTTATACAGATAAATTTTTTCAAAGAATTCAGCATTGTCTGATTCAATTACTGTATTTTCATTAATTTCCGGATGTTCGAATTTATGAACCAAAAATCAACATGCTTTACTACTTTTAGCATATCCTATGAACACGCAGTCCACCGTCTTAGGTCCTATTTTAACCCTTTTAGGCATAGTAATTTGGACCTTTGCTAGACACCCCCATATTTTGAAATATTCAAGTTGGGTTTCCTTCCTTTCCATTTTTCATAAAGAATTGATTATCTTACTATGAGGAACTCTATTGAGTATACGATTGGCTATAAGGATAGCCTTCCGCCACAAGTTTTGTAGTAAACCAGAACTTATAAGTAAGGTGATGTGTGCGTGATCGCGAACACATCTAAGACCTTTAACCTAGAATAATTGCAAAGTCTTAAGAAACTTTGTTGTTTTTGATAGTTTGTTGTGTGTTAATGTAGATACAAGTGATCGGGGAGGAAACCAAAGAAAAGAAGAATAAAACAACTGAAATCTGGTGTAAATAAGCTGAAATATGTCTGACAATCATCCTGAAGTGTGTTCATACATGGGACAGGCTGTCAAAGTTGCCGTCAAGCTTAGACGGAACCTGAGAAGTTGAGATGAACTGTGACGGTGATTTGGAGGGGCTGTCAAATATGTGATATCTCATCAAAATCATTGTCAATCTGAGGCAGAATATGTTGTTTACCAGTGGAATTGTGATGCCAATTTGCAAGCGTCGTTAAGATTTTTGACACACCGTCAGGATTTTCGTTTGAAGAGTCAGAAGATAACAATTCACTGGAATATTTGGCGACATCTCGCACACGTCGTCAGGTGTCTGACCCGCCGTCAAAAGCATCGTCATCTAATTCGAAGAGAAAACTAAAACTGTAATTGTTTTTTCTTATTTAGGGTTGCCTATTTAAAGACTTGTTTTAGGGTTTTAAGGAGGATCTATCATTAATTATCAGACAAGAACTTCTGAAGAGAAGCTCGTAACATTGCTTCATCTTTACCATCAAATATTTTTCTTATTTCTTATCAACTATTTTTGATCTTCCACCTTGTGATTAAATTGAAGAAACTACTAGTTGTTCTTTCATCCATTCGTAAGTTGATCCTTATCATCATAAATTCAACTTGTTATTTCGTTCATCGAATCATGAGTGGCTAATTCCATTAGTCAGAGTTATGGGATCCATGGATTAGGGTTTGATATAATGCTAGGTGTTTAACGGATTCAAAGAGTAGTAGAACCTATTGAAATTTTGTTGTTTTAACTGAAACCTATTGGTTGCAAACATTAGATTATGCGTTAGATTTTATTTGCTTATAACGAAGAAATAGACTAGAGGTCGTGAATTATCAACAGGGACTCGGAAGCTACCAACCTTCTGTTTAATGATTGATGTGATAACTGGATTAATCTACCTGAGATAACATCCTATTAAAAATAAATAAGTTATTTAAGTTCGAGAGAATTAGATAATAAATTGTCTGGTGAGGTCGAGAGATAAGTCAGAAAGTATCATAGTCAAGGATATTCTGCTGTTTCTACTTACTCAAAGAATCCCAAGCATTACCTAGTATTTATTAACTCCCAATACCCATGGTGAACATAACTCTGGTTTCTCATTTATATTGATTACAAACACTAAAGTATTGAAACTGCCATTTAGCTTTTTATGAAACTTAAACCCCATCTTTCAAAAATAGTAAACTATCAGTAAAGCATTTTATAAACAAATCCAAGTTCATACCCTATTTCGGGATTCGACCCCAACCTAGTTGGGTTTTATATTGACAACGATCTCTTACACCCATTCAAGAGTGTAATTTAAGCGTTATCAAAAATTATGTCGTTGCTGGGGAATACGATTGTAGACTAAAATTTTGTCCGCAAAAAATTGCTGATAGTTGAGTTTTCTAGAGTTACGTTTGGTTGTTGTTTTTGTTTATTTATAGGATCTCTATAGGTTACATCTAGCACTACTCGGTCTAGAGCCCCACCGCATGAGCAAAATGGCAGAACGATAGAATAACTGCTATGATATGAGGCTGATGATGAAGATAATGTGGATGGAACAGGTGCAACGGATGCGATCATTCCTGCTTCGTTAGCACCTGGAGCAAAATTCAATATTACAAGCACGATGATCCAGCTCTTAAATCTGAAGGGGTTGTTTGGAGGCCTTCCTGGGGATGACCCCAACCTGTATCTGGTGAATTTTGTCACTATTTGCAAATCCTTTGATAACCCGGGGGTGAGCCAGAGCGTAATTTGGTTGAGGTTGTTCCCGTTTTCTCTGTATGGAGAGGCAACATTGTGGCTAAATGAGTTGAAGCCTGACTTTATAACCAACTGGAGGCAGTTGAGAAGATCTTTCTTAGAAAGGTTCTTTTCGCCATCTAGGACGGTACAGTTGAGGGATGAGATCAATAATTTTAGACAGCTCCCGAATGAGGCTTTATACGAAACTTGGGAAAGGTTCAAGAAGAAGCTGACACAATGTTTGAACCATAACATAACAGACATACATTTGATAGAGATTTTGTATAGAGCCTTTAACTCTGTGACAAAGCCAATGGTAGATAACGTTGTTGGTGGGTCATTTGTTACTCTGTCATTTCAAGATGCTGCTAATATACTGAATAGTATAACCAAACTAAGTAGGGCTTGGTACATCAGCGATACTGTGGTGGCAAGTCCAACTATTCCTATTAGAATGAATGATGAATAGCGCAGAAGAGTTGAGGAAAATGATCAATACATAGCCCATCTAAAGACTCAAATGGACCTACTCACGAAGCATTTATTGTCAGGAAAGACGGAAAAGATAAAGGCTGCAATAATTTGGGACCGTGTTGATATGGAACCTGAAGAAGAAGTCAACTATATTGCTACTCAAGGGGGTTTTCGAGGTATTAGCCAAGGGAATCAAGGTCAGAACAGGTATGATAATCCTAATCACAGAGACAGGGAGCAAGAAAACTGGAGAAGCAGTAATGACAGAAATGGGTTGTATGTTCGTGCTGGAAATCAAGAATCTACTGCAACTAGCTCAGGAAAGTGTTCTATGGAGGATATGATGAAAAAACTATTAAAAAGAGTAGAGGCTACCAATGCAAGAGTGACTAGTATGAGGAGTAAATTTTCCACTATGAGTCAGCTAGTCAAGTCACATTCAATTTTGATCCAACAGTTAGAGCAATAGATGAGTCAACTTTTATCAACACTAAACCAGGGAAACGTGGTACTTTACTTACTCAAATGGGTCAGGATTAGAAGACAGATGGTTCATGTCTGGCGATTGTCACTAGGAGTGGTAAGATATTATCTGGCCCTTCTGTAGGCAAATTTGTGAATACTGAGAAAGTTGTAGAGGAACCAGCAGAACAACATCTAGAAGAGTCTGAGAAGCCAAATAGTTCTATTGATATGTCGTACAAGGAGGAGGAAGAATAAGTGGTGTTGAAACCCATCCCAAGGCCACCACCTCCCTTTCCTCAATGACTGAGAAAGAAGGCGGATGATGCAAAATTCAGCAAGTTCCTAGCAATGCTCAACCAATTGACTATAAATATGCCTTTGATCGAAGAACTTAAGCAAATGTCAGGATATGAAAAATTCATGAAGGACCTTGTTACCAAAAAATAAACAGTGAGTTGCAAACTAAAAGCAGATCTCCACTTTTGCAGTGCTATTTCCACAAGGATCTTGACGCAAAAAAAGTCAAACCCAGGTGCAATCATTATTCCCTGCACAATTAGAACCATGGAATTCACTAAAGAACTATGTGATCTGGGGGCAAGTGTTAACTTGATGCCGTTGACTATTTATAAAAAGTTGGGCCTGGGGAATCCCACACCTACCAACATGAGGCTGGTGATGGCCGACCGATCAGTAAAGTGACCTGTTGGCATTCTGTATGATGTGTTGGTAAAGGTCTCAAATTTCATATTCCCTGTAGACTTTGTCATTCTGGACTGCGAGGTGGACTTCGAGGTGCCCATAATTTTAGATCAACCTTTCCTCACAACCGGAAGTGTATTGATCGATTTGAGAGCAAATGAGCCCTTATTCAGGGTAAACAATGAAGAGGTACGGTTTGATATGGGAAAATCAATGAAGAAACATGAGGAAATGAGTGTGTTCTTAGTAGTTGATATGTATTTTAAGGACGAACAGGATGTGGTCCGAACTGAACAGCTGGTTATTGAGCCCTCAGTCACAGTTGTAATGAACTATGATAGTGAAGGCATTGAGAAGTATGAAGAGACAGTTTGTGCCCTAACTAGCTTGGGCTCGTATTTTTATGCTCCTAAAAAGCTCGACCTTGATCTGGTAAATCGACCAACACCACCAGCCAAGCCATCTATTGAAGAACCACCGGTGTTAGAATTAAAGAAGTTGCCTGGTCACTTACAGTATATGTTTCTGGGAAAGAAAGTATGCTACCTGTTATTATTGCAGCTGATTTGGAAGAACAATAAGTAAATGCACTTGTTTCAGTACTTCAGAGGCATAAGAGAGCAATCGGATGGACCATCGCAGATATTATTGGCATTTCCCCTGGCATCTGTATGCATAAAATCCAACTAGAAGAAGATTGTACTCCTACCATTGAGCAACAACACCGCTTGAATTCACCAATAAAGGAGGTGGTTAAAAAGGAGATTATTAAGTGGTTAGATGCAGGAGTAGTTTACCCTATTTCTGCTAGCAGATGGGTAAGTCTAGTTCAATGCATGCCCAAGAAAGAGGGTATGATGGTGGTTGCTAATGAAAAGAATAATTTGATTCCACTCGGACCAGTAACCTAGTGGAGGGTCTGCATGGATTATCACAAGCTTAACTCTTGGACTCTAAAGGACCACTTCCCCATGCCCTTTATAGACCAAATGCTTGATCGATTGGCTGGTAAAGGGTAGTATTGCTTTTTGGATGGTTATTCTGGCTATAACCAAATTTTCATTGCTCCGGAAGATCAAGAGAAAATAATATTTACATGTCCATATGACACATTTGCATTTAAGAGAATGTCATTTGGGCTATGCAATGCACCGGCCACTTTTCAACGATTCCTGATATCTATCTTCTCTGACATTGTGGAAGACACCATAGAGGTATTCATGGATGATTTCTCTGTGGTAGGTGATTCATTCGAAATGTGTCTGGAGAATCTAAATGTCGCCTTGCAAAGATGTGTTGAATTTAATCTAGTGCTCAACTAGGGAAAATGTCATTTTATAGTAAAGGAAGGTATTGTGCTGGGCCACAAAATCTCCAAAAAAGGGATTGAAGTTTCAATAAAAGGTAGAAGTTATCGAAAAATTACCACCTCCCATTTTAGTAAAGGAAGTGCGTAGTTTTCTTGGTCATGCAGGCTTCTATCGGAGATTCATAAAAGACTTCTCCAAAGTTGCAAATCCTCTTTGCAAGCTGTTGGAGAAGTAAGTGAAATTCCTATTCAATGACGAATGCTTGAAGGCATTTGAGTACCTTAAAAAAAAGTTGTTTGAGGACCCTATTGTTATTGCACCTGACTGGGCAAAACCATTTGAAATAATATGTGATGCAAGTGGTGTCGCGCTGGGAGATGTATTGGGACAAAAGAGGGATAAATTATTTCACCCAATATATTATGTCAGCAAAGCACTGAATAGAGCACAAAGGAATTACATAGCAACTGAATAGGAGTTGCTAGCTGTGGTGTATGCTTTCGAGAAGTTTAGATCTTATCTGCTTGGGACTAAAGTGGTAGTCCATACTGACCATACGGCATCGCGGTATTTAATGGCCAAGAAGGATGCTAAACCAAGGCTTATTAGATGGGTGTTGTTACTATAAGAGTTTGATTTTGAAGTCAAAGATAGGAAAGGTTGTGAAAATCAGGTTACAGATCATTTATCTAGAATGGAAGGTGAACAGGAAGCTAATGATGAAATAAAGATAAATGATGCATTTCCTGATGAGGAGATCCTGGCAACTGCTATGGAATCACTGCCCTGGTACACGGATTATGTAAACTACGTTGTGAGTGAGATCATCCCAGAAAATCTTTTGTTCCACCAAAGGAAGAAGTTCTTGCATGATGTAACACATTACTTCTGGGATGAGCCTTATCTTTTTCAATAATATGCATACAGTAGCATACGGAGATGTGTGCCTGAAGTAGATATACTGTGTATATTGGAAGCATGTCATGCTTCCCCAGTTGGGGGTCACCATACAGGTGACCGAACGGCCAGGAAGGTGTTGCAGAGTGGCTATTATTGTCTAACATTATTTAAAGATGCCCACGATTTTATGCAGAAATATGACCAATGCCAAAGGCAGGAGTCAATATCTAAAAGTCATGAAATGCCCTTGACTAAGATGCTTGAAGTGGAATTATTTGATGTCTGGGGCATTGACTTCATAGGGTCATTTGTAAGTTCTTATGGAATGAAGTATATTCTGGTTGCTATTGACTATGTTACTAAATGGATCAAAGCTATTGCTCTAGCTGACAATGAGGGAAAGCGAGTCATTGCTTTTCTCAAGAAGAATATCTTTTCTCACTTTGGAGTACCATGCACTATCATAAGCGATGGAGGATCTTACTTTTGCAATAAATTATTTTGAGTAGCTCTGGCAAAATATGGAGTGAAACAACACAAAGTGGCTACTCCATATCGCCCGCAAACCAGTGGGCAAGTGGAGGTGTCGAATCGTGAAGTTAAGGCCATCCTAGCCAAGATGGTGAATGCTAGCCAAAAAGACTGGTCCCGAAAACTTGATGATGCCTTGTGGGCATACCAAACTGCTTTTAAGACACCTATTAGCATGTCACCATTTCAGCTGGTCTGTGGAAAAGCGTGTCATTTGCCAATAGAGCTGGAACACTAGGCTTTATGGGTGCTCAAGAGGTTGAATTTGAATTGGAAGGAAGCAGCAGAGATGAGACTAGGGCAACTGAATGAGATGGATGAATTCCATCTCAGGGCGTATGTATAAGCAGATTTGTATAAAGAAAAGATGAAAAGGCACCATGACTGGAAAATAGAGAAATGAGAGTTCAAAAAAGGGGACTTGGTGCTTCTATTTAATTCCAGACTCAAATTGTTTCCAGGGAAGCTGAAATCTAAGTGGTTGGGTCCTTTTAAGGTAAATTAAGTTCACTCATCTGGGGTAGTGGAGCTCGAAAATGAAGATGGCAGTACATTCAAGGTAAATGGGGAACGGGTAAAGCTTTACATTGGCCCAGAAGAATCAGTGAAAAGTACCACCAGTATCTGTCTCAATGAATTCTGAGGTAATCAAGACACTTGAGTCGTGCCGCGACATTAAATCAAGCGTTGCATGGGAGGCAACCCATGATCCCTGAGAACAACTCAGTTCAGGTATACTCTAACTCTTAATCTAGTTTCTGTTTTAGTTTTAAGTTGTTGCTTTTAAAAAAAAAGGCACAAAAGGCAGTGACACTGTGCTCAACAGTTAACCATCCTTCTAATGTCCTGCTTGATAAACTGTATGGATTACATTTACTTGTGACCATTGTGAATCTTGTTGTAGCATTAATCATAGCTGTTTGACGAGCATTACTGAACAATAACATGAACTAAATAAGTGGTGATATGTGATATAATGGTGTGCCAGGTGTGTGTGATCTATTACTTGTTTCCCTCTGTATGCTAAAGCCAAAACTTGCCTGGTTAGTCTTGCCATGATCTCGGGATAGCAGTCAGGACAGGATCATAGGCCATCATTGATTAACTCACTTTTAGCCTAAATATCCTTCCCTGTATGCATAATACCATTTTGATCCCTGTTTAGAGCCTAGTTTGACCATTTTTTGTGTGGCACCTTTCACCTTATCATTTATGCCATAATAAGCATATTTACCTCGGGGATTCCTTGGACACTGAGAACCTTGATTTAGGCAAATAGCCTAAGTTGAGGGTAGCTATCTTAGAGGTGTATGGTGTAAGATGAGGAGTAGAAAGAAGGGTAAGATAAAAGAGAATGAACTAAAGCTGGGTGCTAACAATGCTAATAACACAAAAAGAGGAGAAAAATAGTGGAGATATGGGTTAGCACCTAACTTGAATATGGATAATCAAGAGAAGAGGATAAATGAATAAGGATAATTAGTGAGTCCAAGAAAGAAGTATAGTGTCAAAGAGGTTAAGTCACTCTAAATAACCTTGAATGTCATACCAGCCCCAAACCATATTATAAGCCTAAAAGAAGTCCTATAGTGATCCTGACTAGCCTATCTGAGGTCTGATAATGAAAATAAGGGAAAGCCTATGGTACTTGGCATACATTGACTGGAACTTTTTTGTGAGAGTGAGAGTTTTGTGATAACCCCTAATTCGTAGGGTTGGACTTCTCGTATGAAGATAGGGGGTTTCTTTATTGAGAGGGCACACTAGTATCGTCACTAGCTACTCGCTTATTTAGCAAATGAGGTATTGATATATGAATGGTTATTGTGGCCAAGATTTATGCTACAGCTTGATTCCTTTGTGTTACAGTATTGTTTCAATTATATGCGCATCGGTTTGGCATTAAAAGGATAGTTTTGTGTTGAGCTATGTATGTTGTATGTGTTTTTATAGTTAGATTAAGTTGCTTGAGGACAAGCAATTGCTTTAAGTTGAGGGTGTTGATGTGTGCACAATCACGAACACATCTAAGGCCTTTAACCTAGAATAATTGCAAAGTCTTAAGAAACTTTTATTGTTTTTGATCGTTTGTTGTGTGTTAATGCAGATACAAGTGATCAGGGAGGAAACCGAAGGAAATAAGAATAAAACAGCTAAAATCTGGTGTAAATAAGTTGAAATATGTCTGACGATCATCCTGAAGCGCCATCATACATGGGACAGGCTGTCAAAGTTGCCGTCAAGCTTAGACGGAACCTGAGAAGTTGAGATGAACTGTGACGGTGATTTAGAGGGGCTGTCAAATATGTGACATCTCATCAAAATCATTGTCAATCTGAGGCAGAATATGTTGTTTACCAGTGGAATTGTGATGCCAATTTGCAAGCGTCGTTAAGACATATTGCCGTCAACCTGAGGTAGAATATGTTGTTTACCAGTGGACTTGTGGCCCCAGTTTGCAAGCGCCGTCAAGATTTTTGACACGCCGTCAGGATTGCCTTCTGAAGAGTCAGAAGATAACAATTCACTGGAATCTTTGGCGATATCTCGCACACGTCATCGTCAAAAGCATCATCGTCTAAGTCAAAGAGAGAACTGAAACTTTAATTTTATTTCCTTATTTAGGGTTGACTATTTAAAGACTTGTTTTAGGGTTTTTAAGGAGGTTCGATCATTAATTATCAGACAAGAACTTCTGAAGAGAAGCACATAACATTGCTTCATCTTTACCATCAAATATTTTTCTTGTTTCTAATCAACTATTTTTTATCTTCCACCTTGTGATTAAATTGAAGGAACTACTTGTTGTTTTTTCATCCATTCTTAAGTTGATCCTTATCATCATGAATTCAACTTGTTATTTCATTCATCAAATCATAAGCAGATAATTTCATTAGTCGGAGTTATGAGATAAATGGATTAGGGTTTGATATGATGCTAGGTGTTTAACGAATTCAAAGAGTAGTAGAACGTCTTGAAATTCTGTTGTTTTAACTGAAATCTAGTAGTTGCAAACATTAGATTATGCCTTAGGTTTTATTTACTTCTAACGGAGAAATAGACTAGAGGTCGTGAATTATCAACAGGGACTCAAAAGCTACCAACCTTGTGTTTAATGATTGATGTTGTAACTGGATTAATCTACCTGAGATAACATCCTATTGGAAATAGATAAATTATCTAAGTTTGAGAGAATTAGATAATAAATTGTTTGGTGAGGTCGAGAGATAAGTCAGAAAGTATCATAGTCAAGGATATTCTGTTGTTTCTACTTACTCCAAGAATCCCAAGCATTACCTAGTATTTGTTAACTCCGAATCCCCATGGTGAACATAACTCTGGTTTCTCATTTATATTGATTACAAACACTGAAGTATTGAAAGTGACATTTGGCTTTCTATGAAACTTAAACCCCCATCTTTCGTAAATAGTAAACTATCATTAAAGCATTTCATAAATAAATCAAAGTTCACACCCTATTCCCTATGGGATTCGACCCCAACCTAGTTGGATTTTATATTGACAACGATCGCTTACACCCATTCAAGAGTGTAATTTGAGCGTTATCATAAGGCATTCATCACTTTCTTCAACATTTGATTTTTTCTTTTCGCAATTCCGTTAGATTGAGGTGAATACGGGACCGTAGTTTGATGGACGATTCCATTCTCTACACATATTTCGGCGAAGGGAGATTCATATTCTCCGCCCCTATCACTTCTTATCATTTTTATCTTTTTCTCTAACTGATTTTCCACTTCAATTTTGTATTGCCTAAATGCATCTATTGCTTCATCCTTACTATTTACCAAGTAGACATAACAGTATCTAGTGCAATAGTCAATAAAAGTTATGAAATACTTTTCCCACCACGTGATGGTGTTGACTTCATATCATAAATGTCAGTGTGTACTAAGTCTAAAGGATTGAAATTTCTTTCAACGGACTTATAAGGATGCTTTGCATACTTTGATTCCACACACGTTTGACACTTTGATTTATTGCACTCAAAGTTTGGCAAAACTTCTAAGTTAATCAGTTTTCATAACGTTTTGTAATTAACATGGCCTAAACATTCATGCCATAAATTATAAGACTCAAGCAAGTAAGAAGAATTTAAACTTTTATTTATTTCAACATTCATTACATTCATCTTATAAAGGCCCTCGGTGAGATAGTCTTTTCGTACATACACTTCTCCTTTGCTAATTATAATTTTTTCAGAAATTGTTACACATTTGAATCCGTTCTTGTCTAGAAGTGAAATAGAAATTAAATTCCTACGTAACTCCAGAACATACAAGACATTGTTAAGTGTCAAGACATTTCCTGAAGTCATTTTCAAGCATATTTTTCATGTTCCTTCAACCTTAGCAATAGCAGAGTTATCCATATAGATCATTTCTTCTACTTGAGCCGGAGCAAATGACGAAAATAACTCTTTGTTGGTACATACATGGTGGGTGACACCAGAATCCATCCACCATTCGCGAGGATTCCCCACCAAGTTTCATTCTGAGAACATAGCACACAAATCATCGCACTCTTTGTTGGATTCAATCATATTTGCTTGATCCTTTTTCTCGCCTTTCTTCGGGGCACGACAATTCGTGGACTTATGGCCTATCTTGCCACAATTTAAGCATTTTCCCTTGAATTTCTTCTTGGGTTGATGGTTTCCTTGTTCAGTTTTTTTCCTTTTCTTAGAATTATTTTGGTCATCTTCTACAATACGTGCTCCATTATTTGTAGAATTCCCTTTTGACCTTCTCTCGACAACCTTATTATCCTCTTCAATACGTAGTCGGACAATAAGATCTTCGATAGTCATCTCCTTGCATTTGTGCTTCAAGTAGTTTTTGAAGTCTTTCCATATAGGTGGTAGCTTCTCAATGATCGCTGCTACTTGAAAAGCATCATTCATAATCAAACCTACAAAACAGTTTATGTGAGTTCTAAGAACATTTTCAATTTGTTCAACTAAGGTATTTTTCAAAGTCATACCTTCTGCTAGGAGATCATGAATACTTACTTGTAATTCTTGCGCTTGAGAGACAACTAATTTGCTATCTACCATTTTAAAGTCCAGGAACATTACAACAAGGAATTTCTTAATTCTCGCATCCTCTGCCTTATATTTTTGTTCAAGTGCCCCCCACAATTCATTTGATGTCTTAGTTCCACTATAAACATTATAAAGGTCGTCTTGTAAACCACTCAGAATATAATTCCTGCAAAAAAAGTCTGAATGTTTCCAAGCCTCTACAATTACGAAACGCTCTTTGTCCGAGGTTCCCTCGGGCACCTCAGGAGCGTCTTCACTAGTGAACCATTGCAGACACAAAGTTGTGAGGTAAAAGAACATCTTTTGTTGTCATCGCTTAAGTCAATGCCCGTAAATTTTTTGGGCTTCTCCGCAGGTGCCATTGGTTGCGGAGCATTTACTCGACTTATTGAAGCACTACTGTTTTCCTCCATAGTCGTAGCCGCATCTTGCATTAGACTATCATTAGTCATTTTTCCTGTCACCACAAGACAAAAATATTTAGTATTTTCAGAATACTACTTGTAAAGTTAAGTAACTTTAAATTCTTCTTCTTGTTTCTAGTTAACAATGAAGTTTTTATGACTTCCAATTGTCAACCGAATGAATTTTAAACTTGTGATGACTTGTGATGAAGATTTTATGTCTTCTAATCACTAGTTAAATTCAAATGGAGTAGAAAGCTTAAAGCTTTAATCTCCAAAAAATAAGTTATACAGATTCTGATTTATTTCCTTAAGATTGTTATTCTTCCTTCTACGGGTACAAGAATCTGTATACTAGAAACAACCACTTCAAGTAGTTCAAGTTTAAGAACAAGAACCCAATGAAGTACAAAAAATATCCTCAACCCAAGATCAAAGTGATCTTTATAAGAAGTCTATTTTATTTTCAGAAATAAAGATAAAGCAGAACTGGCCAAGTCATCCAAATTCACGGAGTTTCCTTAAGAAAATAATTTTTCCTCACTGTACCCGAGGTTGTGGAATTTTTTCTCCTAGCATAAAATGGCCAAACAAACCAACTGTAGCGGTACCTCAAACAATTGAAATATCTTCAAACTCATTGAACCTTTTGAGTGATCACACAGAATATTTTTAAGTCAAGAAGAGTGTTTTTATTCTGAAATTTTTTATCTCTAAACCTGTGAATGAAAGCAGGTTTATATAGCCATAACATGCCTCTTCTAAAAAGAGGCAATGGTTCACTTTAAAGATTGCACCTCTTTCTGAAAATTCATATCTGTTCATCAAAGAGTGCATCTTTTCCTGAACAGTCATCTCATTTCATGAAACAGTGTGTTACTTCGTTGAAGGATTGCATCCTTCTGAAGCATGCATCAGTTCATGAAGCAGTGCATCAGTTCACTTAAAATTATATAACTGAAGCATCAGTTCTGTTCGAAACATTGCAACTGTTATTGGATGCATATTATATAAATGGAGTATCAGAAAAATTTTCCTGCTTTTTTCTTTTGGTATGTTCGAATCTCAAATAAATTTTGTCCAAAAAGATAGATCTCATCGATTGATCATTTTCCATAGCTAAAGCCGAAGCCGAGCAAGCGACGACGACGACGGCACGAGGCATCTCTTATTTCTTGCCTCACTTACCATATGGAGTAAGTGTTCTTGATTATAAACACTTCCAAGTTCTCTTCTTCCACCAATGTGGGAGAAAGAGTAAACTTTCTAATTTGGGAGTACACTTTTCATTTTAGTGTCTCCTTTCCTCCGCTATTTTACTCTTCATTTTTTCATTCACACTTCTTTCATTACTATGAACCTAACAAAATCTTCTATCCCACATCACTAAGCCAGCCTAAAATCGACCCCAATGTGCTCCTATATAAATCCCCTTTTTTCTACTGTTAGAGGGGGAGTTAGATGGAAGGAACCCCATTTGTAAAGAATTTTAGCGATCGAAGGATTTTTGGGTGGAAATTGAGGATTCGGGAGGCGCATCCTTCTAATCATACGTAAATAAAATTCTCGAGGAATACAATTCGCCAAATCCGACGAATTTTTTTGACTTTTTGGTAGAGCAGAATCGACTTTCAGTGGTGGAAGTTTCGTCCTTATAAGCTTGTTTGTCACATTAGCTGCCCGAAAAAAGGTAAACACATCTTAGTTTTTCTTCTTCTCCTTATTTGCTTTAATATCGATTTTCATAAGTAGTAATAGCAGTGTGGGATTGTCCTTTGTAGAAGCTTCGAAAGCCATAGGTCTTGCATGATGAAAGTAGTGTCGTGATTCTCTATTTAGGTGCAAAATTCACTGTCCGAGCTCCATCTTCGTTGTTTCAACTCTTTGTTAAAATTTATGGTTTCATGATTGAATTTGTTTTTTAGCTAACTGTATGTTGTAGAGTTTTAGGAGTTGTTTTATTGTGTGACTGGTCTGATCTTACGAGGTGAAAATAAACATTGTAGTGACCGTTTAGAATCTGACCGTTCATAGCTTTTCAGGGGCATGATTATTATGTGACTAATTTTGTTCCCTTTTGAACTTGTTTATGTTGTTTAGAAATTGATGAAATTTTTAAATTAAAATTCAAGAGTTCCCCTTGATCTCTGATTTCTAAAAAGATAGCTTGAAAATATTCAAGATGTAAAAGTCTCTATATATAGCTTTATTTGCGCCTTGAAATTTGATTTTAATTAAGAAAGATAAGGGACTTTCTTTGGATTATCTAGTGTTGATCCAAAAGAGGGAACTGGAGATATGATAGGCTGATACCCATGGCCTAATACCAGTCTTCAAAACATCCTCTAGTCTTATTTCACTCGCTATGAAGGCCAAAGCCGGAGCTTAATTTTATTTAAAGTCTTAAGTGTGACTTTTTGGCAATGGTTAAGGATCGCCTTAGCAGCCCCCTCCTCTAAGTTACTAGAACTTTGGCTATGAAGGCACGAATGTTAGTGGGTTCCCTCTTTTACAATCTATGGAATAGTTTCATGCATTGATATTCTACTTGATTTTCTTTTTTTATTTATATATGAGTTTCATTTATCAAGATTGATTTGTTTTAAAAATCGGCCAAATCCCTTATTCACGTTAGAATAGATTTCTTTCTCTTAACAAATTTAGAGGTCTTTCTATAGTTACTGAACAAGTATGTTTTAAATGTGTGAGATCATGTTTGACATCATTTACATAGGCAATCTTACATTCTCTTAACTTCCTACGCACTAAAGTGATTGTTATCCATCCAAATACTAATTTTATTTTTGTTTATTTGGCATGTAAAATTTATTTGAGTCCATTGGACTCCATTTCCCGCATTTTCGAATGGGCCAAAGAGGCCTACATCATCTTCAAGTCAAAACCCCACGCCAAAGTCCCAAAATGGGACTGATTTGTGGCGATATACGAAATATATACAGGAGAAACGCTGATATACAGGTTGCAGGGATGGAAGATGGGTCAAGAAATCCGAATGTACTGACATTAAGGTCCATGTGATATACATCCAGTATACATCAAATATATAGAAAAATGCAATAAAGCAAAACTGTGATATACAGCTGGTATACACTTCAGAAAATGGACCCAAAGTCTATAATTCAAAAGCCCAAAACTGGACAGCTTTATTGATGGGCCAATTAAGGGCCCAATTTCAATTCTTGTGTTTATTTTTTGTAGCTTTTGATTTATCTTGGTTTATTTGTACTAACCAATATTCTAATCAATTAATCTAGATAAATTTCCTAATGTGTTACCGTTATATTTTAACTTAGTTTTGTTTTACGTACTTGGTAATTACTTCACCTAATTTATATTATGTAAAACGGATTAAATCGGCTCCTTCGGCTTTTGTTAGCAAGTCTTTAAAAATTAAACGATTTATTCCAAAATAGTATTGGATTTGTTCACACAACTAAAGTTTATTTGGATTAAATTTTCTCCAAACTCAAAAGACTAATTTGTTTTGAAAATTAACTCTTTTTTTCAAAATTAGCGAGGCCTTTTTAAATTTATTACTCTCTTAATATTTTTTTTTCGAAGCTATTATCTATAACGTAATTGACTTTCATATAATAATTAATAATAAAAAAATAATTTCATATTTTTTTATTTTTTTTTACAAAAGCAAAGTTCATCTTCTTCTTAAGCCTGAAAAATTGCAACTTAGTTTAATTCAAGTAGAATATTTTCTCGTTTAAATGAATAATTTTTTAATACGTAAATAAGTGATTTTAATACTTTTTATAAAATCAAGTCTTTGTAAAAATTAGTCACTTTTAGTTAGTCAAGTTTGTTCTTTTTGGTAAACCGTTTTAAAACGGACGCTCCTAAGTGCCTTAAAACTCTTTTTAGGGTGTTAATTGAACTCTTACCCAATTTCTCTAGTTTTAAAGGTTTATTTTTGTTTTTGAACCTTTGAAACTCTTTTAAGCTTTTTCTTGATTTTTTCTATAAAAATCAAGTGGCGACTCTGTGAATTTTCTTAAAATTATTTCGAAATTTTCTTGAATCTTTTGATCTAGTTTTAAAAAGATCAAAACCATTTTCTTTAAATGAAATTTGAAAAGGATAAAACACATGGTTATGAGTCTAAGTGAGAAATTATTAGGATATGCTACTAACCATGTGGTTTATGTTATAGTGTTATATGTTTATCTCATATAAAGATAATTTATATTATTAACAATATCGTTATTTGAATAGACCATTGTGTTAACATGTGTGTCCTTTACTTATATAGTAGATAATTTTGTGTATGTAGTATTTTAGATCATGCACGAAAGATTAAAATTATCGGTTCTTATAAGTTGTAAATAAATGTTCATAATCAAAGATGTGATAGGACAAACATCTTGATAATTATAGCACAAGATTAAATATAATTTGATTTTAATTGTGGGAGTGGTAATAATCCAGCTTCTTGTACTAGTACATTTTGTATGTATTGAACGGACCAATTAGAGACGTTCGTTTGTGTTCTGAATGTTAATAAACTACTTTTTTCTAGTCTATTACATGTACTTATATTCTTAATCTTGATATAATTATCATGATCTATGTAGTTTGATTTAGTATTTTAATTTGTCAAAAGGTGAGACTCTTTTATGCGTCAATATATTCCTAATAGGTTGGATGATGATAAATTACTCAGTGAAATAATAATTAGTTGGTAGAATCATGTCTCGAATTTAAGATAGAAGACACTCTTTTATTATTGCTTATAAGTTTTCACGTGAAAAACTTGCAGGTGAATTTTATATTCGTCATATGAAATAAGTTGAACATATTAATAAAAGATTAAATTAGTCAATGAATTAATTTTTTAGAATATTTGATTTAATTGAATGGTGTTGGTAATTCTAACATGAAGAGTTAAATAAGATGTAGTGATAGATTTCGAAATTAAATCGAGGAGTGCAATTACTAATTTTTAGTGGAATAATTTATAATTTATTATGATATGATAATTGATTCATTACCGAATTAATATTACTAGTTTAACCGCACGTGCCTTGCACGTGTAACGTTTGATTATTTAAAATTAAATAATTTTGTCTATTGCGAAGTTTTCTAATAAAGTGTAAAAAGTTTAAATCACTTTTTAAAGATCTTTCATACTTTAATATAATAATGTAAACATAAACATATATTTTAGTGTAAGCACATATATATTTTACCACCAGAAGTTTCAAGTGGTTGATGAATCATCACTTTTGTGTTTGTCATGTAGTACCTCTTTCGCTTGCTGCCAAAGAGTAAGAGAGATGCATCAATTTGACTCATATTTGTGGTATGATTATTTTTCTTTTTTTTTTTCTATATTCAATTTTTTTCTGTTTTTAAAGTCAAATCTTTACAAAATCATTGATTACATTCTTATTGCGTACTTAAAACTTTTAAAAAATTGGTACTTCTTAAATTTTCTTATTCTAATGCTTTTATACTTATTTTTTGATTTTTCAAATCTTCTTAAAATCAAATTTAGTCGATTTAGAATTCTTAAACTAATGAAAAAAGTATTAGATGTCATTAATTCCAATGACTTCTAATAAAAAAAGGTTCAACCATAAATTTATTTAATTAATTTTTAACTCTTAAATATTAGAAAAAATAATGAAAAAATGATTTTGTCTAACGTAAAGACTTTTAATGGAGGGCAAAAAGTTCAAAAATTTATATATACAAAAATAAAATTATGCGTTGGGCTGTTGCAAAGCACGGGCATTTTTATCTAGTATTATAGATAATTGAAAGACTCACTTAATAAATCTACGGTCCATATTATACCTGATTAACTAATCAATTTTGGAAAAGAAAAAAACTTACTAAAAGAAGTAAAATTATTTACTGATCTTCTATAAGGAAAATAAATATTTGGACTTTTATTTAAAAATAAAAACATTTGTTTGATATCAAAATGTCTTGCTCACTAATTGTGGTTTAAGAGCATAAAACATTTTGACAATTAAAAGACAAAAACGTTTTTTCTGCCTTTTGCTTTTCTCTTCTTCAATAGAGAATAGGGTATACAGGGGCTGTTGATTCAGAAGAATATAATTCCTTTCTAAGTACATAATCATTGATTACGTCAGGATATAACAGAAAGCTGTAGATCGAGAGGTTAAGGCATTGAATGGTTTTTGTAAAAGTTTCAACAGATAAGTGCTTTCTGATTGTCATTTTTTATTATATTATTTAGATGTTATGTAAGTTAAGTTAATCCGTAGAATTGCGTGCATGTTCTAATAATTCTATCATTAAAGGATTTCCTTCTTTTTTACGAAGTATGATTAAAGCATGGGATTTGACAATCATTTACGTGAATATATATTCTACTCCCTCTATTTTGTATTAGTTGATTTTTTTTCTAAAAATATTTATTTCAATTTAGTTGTTCAAATTTTAAAATTAAGAGTATTTTATACATATGTTTTGTTATTATAGGTACGTAATACTCAATAACTATAACAACCAATCCTTTTAGAACTAATGATATTATTATAAAATCATTCGATCGTTATCCGTAAGTCCTAGCAATTTTTACCATTCTTTTATAGATTTTTTTTATTATGAAGATCAAATTAGATTGTTGTAATTCCAGTAAAAAAATAAACTGAACGCAGCTTTAAAAGTTAATCTAGGAAATATTGTGAGAGTTCTTTGAAAATCTCTTTTTCACCACTTAATTCAGGACATAAGATTTTATGATGAAGATTTGATCGAGTAAACAAAAATTAAAAACTGAATTATATTGATCAATATTTGTGATGTAGTGTTTCTCACTTGCAAATTCACCTCTTTTATATGTTTTATTATTTTTGTGATCGATATTTTTTTTTGTGTTTTATCTTTGCGATATATGATTGTGTATTTTATTTGTTTTCGTAGCATTATGATTTTTCACAAATAAAGTTCATACTGAATTATCATTCATCAAATTTATTTTATTTCAAAATTAAATAATTCTCCTGAATTTTGACATCCTGCTAAATTAATTAAAAATATATGAAGAGTTCATATTTAACATGATGTCATAATAATCTGATAACTGAGGGGAAACTTATGTAAACATATTCATTCTCTGTATGTTTAGGATCTTATTAATTGAATATAAGATCATCAATCTTCTTAATTAGGACAATATAAATTTTTAAGCAATTGTATATATCCTTTTAGTGGGATCATAACTAAAAGGAAACCAAATTAAATGCATATTTAAGTTGCTGACGAAGTGACGATTAGGATAGAGACAAATTGAAAATATGTAATCTCATATTAAAATGGAATCAGATATTTTAAAGTTTATAATAGGTAAAAAAAAAAAATGGTTTTACCTTTTCAAGAAAATTTCTATACGGTCAAAACTCTTGATGATGATAATATTTGTCCGAAAATTTCATGATCGCTATAGAGAAATGTTGTTATATATATATATATATATATATATATATATATAGATATATATATATTTGTATTTGATGTTCAGATATCGTTTAGTTATTATAAACAAAAGTATGCAAATTTAGAAACAACATTAATATTAAAACAGCAAACTATAATAGCTTTTTCTTCGTGAAGTTATAAAATAATTGGTTTGTACCATTTAAATACAATTTTTCTCTTAAATTAAATATTTGTACTTGAAATATATTATCTGTATGACATTAATGGTGATTAACATAATTATTTTGGTATTTTATTTTCTACGTAATATATTTTTTATAAAATATTATTATATAATATTTAAGTATGCTGTTATAAAGAGGTAATTTTACAAAGAGTGTACCACTATAATAGGCACTATTGCCATAATAGGTAGAATGTGGTTATAGAGAAGTAAAATAAAACATGAAAAATCAGTTTCAGACAAAATCAGGCCACTGTAGTGAAAAATCGTTATAATGAGATAACGTTATAGAGATGTCTGACTGTACTATGATAATCTCTTCATTTCTTTTAAGTTGTCATGTTTATTTTTAAGAGTTTATTTGACTAATTTTTAAAGTTAAATTAGATTAATTAATTTAATTTTAAAACTAAAATTTAGATATTAAAAAACTATATGAAAAGTCTATTAATTGTAATTTATTTTTTCAGCATGATTAAAAATATATATATTAAAATCTATCTCAAAATAGTTGATCCTTTTTTATTTGACACTCTTTTAAGAAATTTTTTATCAGGGGTTTAGTTTATCAAATTAGGCTTATCGTTTATGCTTCAAGAATATAAGCCTGAGTATATACACTTTGTATAGTCATTTGATGATCAGAGTATATTAAAAAAATATAATAAAATTTTTTCATTTATAATGAGACAATTAAATTAAAATAAATATTTTTAGAAAGAGAAACAATTATTCTAAAACGGAGAGTATTGTTCAAAGTTTCTATATGACTCAAAAACGAAAAACTATGCCAACTAAAAAAAATTCAAAGAATATTTGAGTAATTAAACTTTTTCCTTATATATATCACAAACCAACTCAGACAAAACATTGGAAAAGAGAGAACAAAAAATGGGGAGGTTAATTAGCATACCAATCTTTGTCCTTCCCTACATTTTTCTACTGAGTTTTAATCTTTTTGGTGAAAATTTGGGAGCACTTGTAGTCACTCCAATAATTCAAAAAGCTTGTGATTTATCGAATGTAAGAGACTTTTGCTATTATGTTTTGGGAAGTGATCCATCGGCTGAATTTGCACATCTTAAGTTTAATATAGAAGACATTGCAGTTCAAGCAGCATATGCAAACTACAGTAACATTCACAGAAAGGTTTGGACAATCACTTCAAATGAAACAAATTCAGAATTTAGGCAACTTTATAGAAAGTGTCTTCATGAGTATAATCTTATGAAACCAATTTTCGATGATTTGAGAGATACCTTAGTCTTCAAAGGTGATTTGGAAAAACCTGCTCTGGATATATCATATCATGCATCCAATTGTGTGATTTATTTTATGAGGTCTCCAAATATTCCAAATCCCATTGATAAGGATAATTTTGATATTCTTTACTTCGTTGAACTTATTAGGAGTATTTATTACGCACCTTTGAGTTCATGAACTTGAAGCATGTATTTTCTCCAATGATGGTCTGATCCACAAATTTATTCATGAACTTTATTTAACAAAATTTGTCGAAGAATATTTTTGATACTTTTTCTTCTGTTTTTTTTTTTTTAATCTTAAACGTGTAGATTAGGGTGGCGGACTAGTTTGTTGGAGTGAGTCTTAGCTAGTAGATAGAGATACTTTGTTGTAGCCATATTAATAGTTGTAGTGTTATGCGCATATCTTGAAGTTTTTTGCTGGTGGGGTTTGGGTGATGTATGTGTGTTCGATTACATTGTTTATAGTACTATTCTGTGGGTGTTTTGTTTTTGTTTTTCTTTATTGATGTGTTATTTCAACTTATTTTATGTTTTATTATGTCTTTGTATGCTATTTCTTTCCGGACTAAGTTGGAGGTATTGAAAACAAACTCTCTATTTCTTCCTGAGGCAATGGAATGCACAACGTACACTTTATTATCTCCAAACCTCAATTTGGGAAAATACACTATGTATGTGGAAATTCATTAGTGCTCTTATCTACTTCCTTTCCTATATTTTCTGTTTAGTGTTGATTTTTTGGGTGCAAATTAAGCAGCAAATGTTGCCATCCAGATCATACGGAAAGTTTGTGATTTCTTCACTGTATGAGATTTTTGTTATAACTTAAAAAAAAGGGAAGCTCGGTGTACTAAAGCTATCGCTACACGCGGTGTTCGGGGAAGGGTTCCTGTGGGTGTATCGTACGCAGCCTAACCTTGCATTTCTGCCAAAGGCTGTTTCCAAGGCTTGAACCCGTGACCTCCTGGTCACATGACAGCAACTTTAGTCTTCCCTTCATTTTTGTTATAACTTCTTGGGAAATAATTTATTGGCTTAAAGTGGCAAAAATTAAGTTCAATCTTGAAGACATTTCAATTCAATTGGCATATTCAAATTTCAAATTACACAAATATTCACAGGAAGATTTTGATAATCAATTCAAATGAAAAAAATTTAGAATTTAAGAAAATTTGCATAAAGTGTCTGCATTAATATTTACTTCAGAAAATGGACTTCGAGAATTTGCGTCATATCGTAAGCCTTCTATATATGGTGATTCCAATTGTGCAACTCAGAGTATATTGTCATATATATTTGCGCCATGGGCTATTTCTTCCAATCTCAAAATATTTCAAATTCCTTTGCTTAAGATAAATTAAAATCTTGCTTACTTCTTCAAATTTATTAGGAATATTTATTTCGCATCTTTTAGAATCAAGAATATGAAGCAAGTATTTTCTTCGATGATGGTATGATTCATAAATTTAATTTATGAACTTTGTTTAGTAAAATTGTACGGTGAGGAATTTTTTTTATCTTTTTTTTTTTTTATTCTTATTAAATATGATTAAAAGTTGTATAAACAACATAAATTTCATTACTATGCAAGCTAACTAATTCCTATCTCATATCTTTTTAATATTACACAAAATTTCAAAAAATTGCTAATCGGATACATTACTTTTACTTGGATACATTGCGATACATAATGTGTAATATTATATACATTTCAATGTGTAATGCTCATAGTTAATTTATGATACATAAGTTAGTAGGTTGGTTGTTATGTATCACGATCATAATTAATTCAAGATACATAAGTTTATTCATGATATATCATCTCACACACAAGTTTCTTTCGGTACATTATTTTTTGGATACATAATTCCTTCGCATACATTACTTTTCGAATATATATAATATATAATATGACATATTAAAGAAAGATATGAGATATTATGTTGATATGGTGAGATCACGCTGTCTCAATAAAATTAGTGACCTAAAGTAAAATTTTAATAAAAACAAAAATAATACTGCAATAATTTAGAGTTCTCTTTTGTTTCTGCATATTAATTATTTTCGGTGTAGTATTTTTAAATACACACGACCTTTAACTTCACTTATTAATATGGTTACTACTAAATGTAAGAATTGATTATAGAGAATAAGGTGTTATTCATTTGCTTGCAATACATTAACTTGGATGTTATTGTTAAAACATTATTATTAATATGAAGTTTGAGTTGTTTAATTCAAAGTTCTAAAATATATTTATTAAAAATTAGATAAATTTTTATTTTTATTATTAGATAATTTTTTAAAACGTATTCCCCAATTTTCATTATTATTTCAAGTAAAGTTGAAATCATAAAATTTACTTTTAAAATTTTGTAGACCTAAAACAAATTTTTTATTAGCCTTATTCTGAGATATCCTTGGGTAAAATTGTTAGTGGTGTAATGTAATTCTTCCCTAAAAGTTTGGTTTTGAATCATAGGCAACCCTCGAATATTGTCTAAAACTTCTACTTTAACATCCTAATTAGCTCTGTTAGAATTAAACACTCATATCATTCAAGTTTTGTACCAGTTAAAAGTAAAATTTTCAATCTATTGTAAGGGCTTAGCACGAATACTCAAGCAATACAACATGAGAAAATAACTTAACAAGAAACACCAGAAAAGTATATTTTACAAGACAATGTTTTGTGATTCGTTTGTGGATAAAATTCTGGATAGAGAACAAAAGAAATTGAAGTAATGAGGTAAATCAATGTAATAATAGGGTACCAATCTTTAATGATAGAAGGGGTTGTGAGAAAGTTGCAACCGAGTGTTGTGAGGTTAAAAAATATATTTTTTAGTTAATTAGGTCCTGACCCAGACCCTTTTATTAGTAAGGGAAAAGGACATGGGCTAGTCACTTTTAAAAAAATGGTCCATAATTGAAAAGATGGACAACTTAGGCCAGTCGGCTCAATATAATACCCTTTTTTAGCCATTTGGCCCAATTGAGCGCATGTAGTCTGTATGCTCAGTTGATACACTTTTATAATAAATTGATACACTTTTATATTATATTGATACACTTTTTAAAAAAGAGAAAGAAAATTCTATGCAAGCACATGCAGTCCCTATATCCAATTGATACTCTTTTATATCACATTAATATATTTTTATACTATATTGATACGCTTGCAGTGTCCATATACTCAATTAATACTCTCTTATACTAGATTGATACATTTTTAGAATACATGTAAAAACTATATATAGTCGTATAAAATATGTATCTAAATAATAATTATAGTTAAAATTATATAAAATGTGTATAAAAATGCTATAATTATTTATAGAATATGTATATATATAGAAATTGTATCATTATTATAAATATATATATATATTTAACAATTTTATTATATTAAAAGTATATGGTATTGTATTTTATTGTATAAATAAGTAAAACTAAACAAAACAAATAGTGTGTTATTTTAATAATGTTGGTGAATGCAAAATAATCTGAAAAAAAAAAACAATTACTCAATTATTTAAAAGGAATAAAAATGAGTAGAATTTTTTTTAAAAAAAAAGGAGCCAAAAAAAAAAAAACAACATTAATACAAATACTCACATAAAAACAAAAGAAAAGTGGAATTCTCCCTCGATAAAAAAACAAAAGAAAAAAAAATTCAACATGGAATCCTTAAAAAATAAATACACAGTATATATTGTGAAGTATCAAAATAATGACCATTCGGTTGGAATTAATTTTTCGAGTAGCTGTTTATGGGGGTTTAAAATTTAGGTGCTAGTTTTGTGAAATTATTTTAATTTAAGGTATTATTTTTATCCTTTCCCCTATTAATAATCAAAAGACAAAAAGTCTATAGCCCAGTCTGTACAAAGGTGGACATAGGTCCAAAAAGGAACCCGATCCAAAAATAAGAAATATGAGAAGTTTCCAAAATAGTACATATATCTACTTCTTGTCCAAGAGTATTCAGTACTCTTCACTTTGCTTAACCGCCTTCTCTGAGTTATGTCCCTCTGAGTTGAAGCTGTTGCTTTATCTCATACCTCCTATGGATTATCTTCAAGCTGAATCCCTGTTTAGTGTTAATATGGATCTTTCTATCATCTTCACTCACCTCTGGTAAGCCATTATCATTCCTTATTATTTTTTCTTTTCACCATAGATCTAAACTCAAAAACTTTCTCGCAGTTGGTCGAGGTTTGTATCCAAGGGACTGAAGTATCATGATGTCAGTGCTCAGATTTAGCAAACTTTGTAAGTTATTTCTCTCATCTTCCTTCAACTCTTGTCAAAAATCTCTTCCCCTACCTGTACTAATTTCTGCATTTTCTTGCAGATATTGGTGATATATCACCACACTTTAAGGACTCAGTCAAATCTGGTGTGTTGTGGGAGAAGCTCCATCTATCCATCCTTTTTGGTGAATTTTATGGTGTGCAGTGGGAGAGGCTCCATCTATCCATCTTTTTTGGTGAAGTTTTTTGATAGCTAAAGCAGCTAGCTAGGTTTAGCACAAATTCTTTGTTGTTTTCCTAACAAACAATCTTATATTTGTGATTTTCTCGCACTCCAGTGGGATTGTAATTATTGGGATTCCCTATGCGATTTTCTATGCTATGTCAATGCTCCTCCTTTCTATGCTTGATTTTTATCATTTGCATTACTGCTTGCTGATTTTTTGAGTCCTAATCTAAGGATTAGGACTTTATGATTTGTATATGTTGATGCACTTTCTTATGTTTGATGGTAGCTCATTAAAATTATAAGACTCCCTTATATCCTTTGGTTTCATTACTTCATTAGCCAATTTCATCTGCTACTATATTTTCCTTCCTAATATGTGATTCATTTTTCCTTAAGCAACATATAGTTTGCACCTTATATTTGCAACTTGTTCTATTAGTTTTCAAGGTACCTTTCATTGTCTATTAATCATCTTTTTAAGTGTGAGGGAGTCTGTTTCCATAGTGATACCCATAAGATTTTGTTCCCGATAATAAATCAATGCCTTTCTAATTGCTACTACTTCAACCTCTATATTAGTAGTCTCTCCCAGCCCTTTGACTTTTGCAAAAACCAAACCCCTTTTATCATTTCTAATACAAAATGCAAAAGCACAAATTCCTGATTTGCCCCAACATGCCCTATCAATATTGCATTTCACCATGTGCTTCTCCGAAATATTTCAAGTGACACTATAGTAGTGTACCCTTGGTTTATATTCCTATAATATGTTAACCATGGTAGGTCAACTTTTCTTTCCAATCTTCATTCATGGATACAAAAATTTAATTAGTTTCATAATCAAGTCTTGTACTTGCCATACCATTACCATATCTGTGATATTCACTTTTCCTAAATGTTCAATCTCATTTCTTCTCTTCTATAAACTTCAGATAATCACTGTCGCTATTGCTCTACATACTACCTCTAGTTTTGGAGCTACATTCATTGATGAAATAATTATTTGATATAAATTCATGTCGTCAATATCTATCCCTGCAAAAATAGCAAACTGCCTCTGTATTCTTTCAGTTATGGGAATGTTAGAAAAATGTGTTCCATAGTTTCCTCATCCTTCTCATCTCAGCACCAATATCTAGAGACAATGTTAATTTTCATTCTATTTAGGTTATCATCAATGTCTTTTTCATCTTTCAGACTTTCAACATAAAAAAAATTAACTCTAAAAGAAGCCCTTTTGCCCATATCTGCATGTATTCCTCCTTACTTTCCTTATTATTTCTTAGAATTTTCCAAGCTGACTTCACTGTTAATATTCCTTGCACATTCGCCATCCACCAAGGTATATCACTGAGTTGACCTTCTGTTGGATGCTTTATGTTCTCTACAATGTACTTAATCATCTCCTTTGATAATTTGCTTCTCAGTTTCTGGCTATCCCATTCCTTATTTTCTACAAAATCTCTAACCTCTAGTTCTTCATCCCCTGCATTCTCACCTCCAACATAGTATAAAGCTCCCTGTCTAGTTCAATTATCAAACTAATACTTGGAGTTTCCTACCTTTAACTGCCATCATATATTATGTTCCACATCTTCTCTTATTGATTTAAGTTTCCTCCAAACATGTGAGGTTCTATACCTTCTTGCCATAATAGGATAAAACTTTTTACAGTACTTATTCTGCATGAACTCATTTCATAGAGAAGATGTTGAAGTTTCGAAATTCCACCATAGCTTGAAACAAAGAGCTTTAGAGACAGTGTGAAGTGATCTAAAGTCTATTTCTTCTTCCTCTCTGGGATAACACATATTCTCCCAAGATACCCAAGCTTTTTACTGGAGCCGTAGCATTTGTCCAAAAAGCCTTAGCAAAAATCTTATGAAGCTAGTTAATGACACTAATTGGAGGGTTCCTAGCTGATAAAAGATATATAGGCATCGATTGTAGAATAAGTGTTATTAGAATATATCTCCCTCCAAATGACAAAAGTTTATTCTTCCATAAACTCAATCTCTTTATCACCTTCTTGATTAAATCTTTAAAATAATTCATATTCTTTCTTTCTTAAAAAATAACGACATCCCAAATATGTAAAAGGAAAAGCCCCTCGTGTAATGCCAATAATTCTTTTGATTTATTACATATTTCTACAGGAGTCTTCTTACGCAGATAAAATAGACTCTTGTCCAAATTGATCATTTGTCCTAGAACTTTCTCATACTCCCTCAATATCTTCATCTTTTTATTCATTCATCCTAAGTGTCCTAAATAGAACAGGATAGTATCATCTGTATATGATAGATAATTTATTTATGGGCTCTCTATTTAGGCATTCTATATATTTTAAAGAAAGGGTCTTCAAAGAGATTATTCAAGCTTCTTGCTAATACCTCTACTGCAATAGTGAAAAGAGTAGGGGATAATGAATCATGTTGCTTCAACCCTCTAGATTATTGAAAAAAATTAAAAGATTGTACATTCATCAACACTGAGTACCAATTATTGATTATTTATCTCACTATCATGTCTATGATCTTTTTTGAGAATCTAAACCTTCTCACATCATTACTAGTAATTTCCATGAGACCCTAAATATGCCTTTGCAATATCCAAGTTGACCACCACATTAAGTTGCTTATTTCTCATGTTTATATTCTCGATTATCTCTTGTGCCAGCAACATATTTTCAATAATACTCCTTTCTTTTACAAATCCAGTCAGATTGGTATTTAGTCATTATTTATTTCACATTTTAATATTTTTAATTGTCTTTTGAGTATTGATTATATTATTTTGTGCTTAAATTTATATTTTATTATGTAGAAATAAAATGATCTAAAGATAAAGAAATTTGAATAAAAAGCAAAAATAATTAAAAAGAAAAAGATAATGGAACCAATCATCAAATAAAAAAGGCATGCAATCATTATGTCACGATTCAAAAATTAGGATTGTGATGACACTTACTCTGACCAAATCAGGATTGTGATGACACTTACTCCAACCAACTATGATAGATAAGCCATCTCTTAATCACAATAAAATAATAATAAAAGTGACAACAAAGTAATAGAAAGATCAAATAATTCAAAAAATCGATTTTCACTTGAATAATATTAAATCACGAATAAAACTTGACAAATCTCCCAACACTCAGTGTAACGTGTGAAAGAGCTTATTAAAATGAATAAGGAAAATAATACTCAATTTAATACTTTATTTTTCTAAAGTAAATGAAAAAACTATGTCAATATAAAGAAAGAAATAGGTAAAGCTTTCCGATGTTAGGAGCTCACCATGCCTCACAAATAATTTAGATCATGAACGTATCTAAATCACTGGTGTTGACTCGTGTTAGTATGTGCATCAGAAAAGAAGAAGAAAATATAGTGTGAGTACAAACCTCTAGTACTCAATAGGCGTAGATCATAGACTGATGAGCTTAAGTAATTATTTTATTGAATAAAGAATGAAGTAGTAACTATGCAAAGAGAAAAGTCCTAGTCGTTCAATAATACAGTAAATATAGAGAACTTTAAAACATAACAAGGATAAATGAATAATGCATGTAATGAAATACAATGGCCAACGAATACCGATATAAGCTCCCCTCCCCCAAAGTGATGTGATGACAAAGTCTATGTATCCCTCCTGGATTATTTTCCTATCAACGAATATCATATCTCAATAGAAATGTAAGGACTTTTATAGTCGTTTTATGATTTTTGTATATTTTGATTCTTTTACGCCTATTTGTTGATAGAAGCCAAGTTGCATTTGTTCCTGAAAAATAAATAAAAAATAATATTATCTTGAGCCACGAGTTAGTAAAATGCTATGGCCACAAGGGGGTCTCTCCTACTTGTATGCTTAAAGTTGACATGTAGTATAAGTCTAAATAAAGGATTTCCTTGAACAAATGCTAGCTAGTCTAAATATCCCTAAAAATTTTGTTAGATGAGTAAGGATATGTGTCAAGATTATTTCATATTGAAACGTCATAAATGGAAAATCAATTGACCCTTTTCCAACTAAACAAGGGATAAGACAAGAAAACCCTTTATCTCCTTTTTATTTGTACTTTCTATGGAATATTTCAACAGAATGCTGAAAATATTAAATATAAGTCTGACTTTAATTACTACCCTAAATATGCTATGTTGAATTTAGTGCAATTGGAATTTGTTGACGATTTACTACTTTTTTTTTTTATAGGGGTGATGTAATTTTAGTCCAAATGTTGTTTGATTGTTTTCAAAGTTTCTTTGCTTAATAAGGGTTGGTGGTAAACAAAGTTAAACGCTTTGTTTATTTTGGCAGGGTAAAGAGGGAAACTCAATAAAAGATCTTCGAGTGTATTGGTTTTGCAAAGGGGAAACTTCCCATAAGATACTTGGGAGTTCCTTTAAGATGTAAAAAGATGAATGTTATGCAATACGATCCGTTTTTGAAAAAAATTCTCGACAAAATTACTTCTTGAACATCAAAGCATTTATCCTATGTTGGTAGAATATAATTAATAAAAAGTGTTATGTTTGTTGTGCAAAGATACTGGGCTTGAATTTTTATCCTCCCCAAGAAGGTGATCGAAATGATAGAGTCCATATGTAGAACTTTCCTCTGGATAAGAACTGCTGAAGTCTTTCAGAAGTCCTTTATAGATTGGGTGAAGTGTGTATGTCTAAGTTAGTCAGGGCGTGAGCATACTCAATCTTTATAACTAGAATAGAGTTGCAATTTGTAAACTTCTTTAGAAATTAAAAAAGAAGAAAGACAGGTTGTGGGTTCAATGGGTGAATATATACTACGAGAAAGGCATTCTAATATGGGAGGATAATAAAAAGAAAGTTGCTTGGATGATGACGAGTGGTAAATTTATCACTCATTTACGTCCAAATGTGTGCACACTACTATGATTTAAAGGTATGAATGAGACAACTTTGTCATTACTAATTCCCATATTTTGCAGGTATACAAGTGATGAGAAGAAAATAAGTGAAGTGAGCTAAAAAGGGATAAAAAAGGAAAGAGAAGTGCAAAAGTTGAAAAAACAGGCGTAGGATCTGACCCTCAATTACCGTAATTGCGGTTTGAGGGTCGCAATCGAGGCCAGTCAAGATCAGTCAGAGTCAGCGATCACAAAGACTCACCGTAATTGTCGTAGTTGCAATCACGATCAAGTTAGGGTGATCGCGGCAGCACGGGTTTATGCCAAGGGGCAGTTTTGTAATTTTATGGAGACGACCCCGAATCCTATATAGAGCAAAAACCCTTTTAATTTTTGGTATCTTCCCAGCTAGAATTAAACTTGGAGTAATTTGAAACCCTACAAAATTAAAAAAACTATTGTTGCTAATTTCTCAATTGAGTTTATTTATAATTGAAGTTAAATTGGAGAATATTCTTGATTGGATCTTGAATGGAAGCATTGAATGATCCTTTTGGTATATTTCTTTCCTTTAACTTCTGAAGTAGCTAAACATCTATTTTGGGATTATATTGAAATAGGGTGTAAATATGTATGGGTTGTGATTTATTAGTGTAGATTCTTGGTTAATGATTATGGATTTCACTAATGCTTGCTTGCTTGAGTTGAAATTTGTGGGTGAAACCTCCAAATTTCCAAAATTTCATGTCATCCTTGAAAGAGGGATATGAGTATACTTTTGGATCCTATATCATCCTTGAAAGAGGGATATGGGTGACAAAGTATTAGTAAACAATAATTAGATGTAGCTTATTTCCTTTTCATTATCTTAGAAATAAGGGTGGAATGATAATTAGCTAAGTCTTGGGAATCTTCCTAGAAATAGAGATGTCCAATTGAGGTATTGAGTGGATTAGCTTGTCACATCCATGAGGTATCCAAAAGGGTTCATGGGTGATAATCTTGATGTTTGGTTAAAAAAATAGCGTCAAGAACCCCTAACCTAGCCTACCTATGTAGTCGTTAACTGAAATTTGTATTTAATTATCATGAAGCCATGCATTATTTTTCCCTAGGAAGACATAATCACAAGACTTGTCTCATATTGAAATCTTATCCACATTTGTTGCTTTTAATTGGTAGTTTGAGTATATTTTGGTAAAACAACTCTTACAAACCCCTCCCCCCCAAATTTTAATTATGCATTCCATTTCGTTTACGTTATAGGTATTAGACACTCTCAACACCCATAGGATTTAAATGCTAGATTCACTCCCGAGGATTTGACCCCAACTTATGTTGGGTTATTATATATCACCCATAATTTATGGAGTAAGTTAAGCGTGATCAAAATAGCACCATTATCGGGGATCCAACTGAGGTCACCCGCGTGACAGACGAGAATACATACCACTATACCACAACAACAATGAGGCTTTTGATGGAGGACTGGTCTATCAAACGACAGGTTGAGATATTGTTCGATGTTTTAGTGAAGGTGGACCATTTCATCCTTTCGGCGAACTTCGTGGTGCTTGATTGTGAAATTGAGTAAGAGATACCTATCATCCTTGGCCGACCTTTCCTTGCAACCGGAACAGCTATCATTGATATGGAGCTATAAGAAATGAAATTTTGGATTCAAAATGATGAAGTGTCCTTTCGGGTTTGCAAAATCGAGAAACAACCCATGAAACTACAAGTGGTGTCCGTCATTAATGTTGAGGACATAGAGGTGAATGCTGGGTCCCTTAAGGATCCAACTTGAAAAGATGAAGAATGTCGTGCAACGATGATAAATTAGGCGCTAGTTGTGAGGCAACCCACCAATGCTACAAAAGTTGCTCGTATCCTTTGTTTTTGAGTTAGTAGAGTATATTTTATTTTTATTTATGATTAATCCATGAAATTATGGTACTATGAGGTGTTTGAACGAGGTTGAATAGGGAGAAGTATGAAAAAAATTGTGTAGTGGACTGAACAGGGAAAAATAGAGGACTAGAAAATGGCCTTAGTTATCGTGATCACGACACCTGTGCCAATGCGATCATGGTAGCCGCTTGATCGTGATCGCGGAACTTGGATTGCGATCGCCATTAGAACTATGTTATATGACCAGTCATTTGCAATTCCTCTACACTCTCTTTTCAAATTCCTCTCAAATTACTCCCTTTGTGATTGCATTTTGGACATCGCAAAAGTGTTTTAGCACCCACTCTGCATTGCTAAACCAATATGTGCTTTAAAATTTCTCATTGTGCATATATGTAGGACTTAAAACTCATGTTGTAGGAATGGCCTAGAATTGTGCTTGACATGCTAAGTCTTTAGTTAATTATGCTTGTGGGGTATGGTCCACTGTTGAAATTGGTGTGCACACATTTGGGGAAGCCTTGGTTACCTAAATTTGTTCAAAATTTGTTAGAAATAGTGTGTGCATACCAAGCGCTCGATAAATTTCCAAATGAATTCAATATTAGTTTTTCTATATTCTGAGGGCATGATCGAGTAATTAGGAACCATGTTCTTTGCTCTTAATATATGTTTTAGCTTTGGAACACAATTTGGCATTAAAATTAGACAAATTGAGTGCTCGAAAATTTTACTTTGGAACACAATTTGGCATTGAAATTGGATAAATTGAGTATTTGAAAATTTTGGTCGATAGCCTCAATTACCACGATCGCGGCTCAGTAGCCCGCGATCACGACATTTGAGGTTGTTTTTCAGCCTGGACCAAAAATTTGCTAAGTCTATTTCTTGCCCTAAAATTGATAAGGCACCACCACATTGGCTTAAATTGATAACATAACATAGTTTTCACATGTAAATTTGATGATTAATGCTATTGTGTGATTCTCAGTTTTTCAAGGCTCAATATGAAAGATTATGACCAAACTCGATTCATGGCCCAGAATGCCACAATCAGTACTATGCCGACCTCTCTAAAACCAAATTGCTCCCTGAGAGAGGCATTTATTTGGACAGAGTGCTGTAGAAGATCCTGCATTTCATGACTGCTTGGTAGCCACTGAGTGGAGTTATTTTTCTCTAGATCCTTACCGGACAAATGAGCATTGGGGTAAGGGAATTCTACACTAACCTTAGTGTAGTATATTTCTCTGAACCAGTTGTGCAGATTCGAGGGAAGAATGTTCATTTCAAGGCCGAACAGATTAATGATTTATATGGGCAGCTGGAATAGAACATAGGCCAATTTGAGGCAAAGATATGTGAATCGGGGAGTTGGATGGTTGAAAAGTTGTGTCCTGGCAAGGAGGTTCATTGGGAGGGCACCAAGTTTAATAGCTGAGGCAAGGATATGGTTGAACATTATTTGTAGTCGAGTTTTTCGATACACACACATGTCTGTTGTTCCAGATGTACCAGTCCGGATGGTTGCTTGTATACTAGAAAACATTCCTTTGAATGTTGGTCAGCTTGTGATTTCAGATATGAAGCATTTCAAGAACACGATGGTATACTTTATTTATTTTTTCTTTGATTACTGAGCTGTGTAGGAGAGCCAGGGTTAAGGAGTATCTCAGAGACACTTGGGTGCATCCTAATACCCCCATTTACCTTCTTAAGATTCAGGGTGAGGGTGCATCTTGTAAAAGCAAAAAGAGGAAGATCGGTTTAGGCAAGTCGATAAGTGAGGATACTGATTTCTGCTGGCCATCCACAGTAGGGACTTTTGAGTAGATCTTGGTAGAGATGAGGACAATAAAGAAGCTTATAGCAGGGTTGCCTCACAGGCCGGGAGAGTTCCACTACCTGCCATTCATATGTTGCTCGGTCTGATTATGAGAAATACCTAAAGGATCAAAAGAAGCATGAGTCCACTATTTCTAGGCTTGAGAGGGCTTATTCATCTTTGGCACATTCTCACAGGGAGCTCAGGGACTCACACGAGAAGATAAAGAAAATGGAGAAGAAGAGAGACCTATTCTTGACCAAGATGTGGAAAGGGGAGAAAGGCCTTTGGAACGTCCTAAAACCCAGAGACACGCTTTCTTTTACTAGAGTTGATAGTGATGATGAGGTCCCAATTGAGTGGTTCGATTCAGATGATGCAAGAGGTAATATTGTGTCCGAGGGCGACAACAACTCTTGATGCTATTACATAAAGCACCCTTTTACTTTCTTTATGCTTTTTTGATTATGCAATGAGGTCACTGCAAGCTTTTTAGTTGGGGGTGCCCGTCTCCATATTCATTTATTTGTTTTATATTATTGAGATATTTGTGGATGTTTTTATGTTGATTTAGACATTTTTTATTTTTATTTTGGGTTGTAATATTCGGGCACTCTCATGGTGCCCACATTTCATGGATTAGCTGCTTATTTTATTTTTATCTTTCATATAATGATATCGAATGAGTCTTTCCCTATGATAGATTGAGCAACGACATTCTTACGGGAAAATCATCATGATTGTGTTTTGATCCATAGATGTAGAAGAAGTCTGAGTAGCCATAGCATTCGAGTTTTGGGATCGCCCTTAAACCTAGGGTGAAATCTGAGTATTCATATGGTTTGCCCTCTTGAGAGCCTAAATGTAAGACGATGGCTTGATTTGAAGCCATCAATAACAAATTTATTGTGGTGTAAATGCGAAGCAAACACCTCCTTTCTGTCCAAAATTTTTAAAGACCAAGGACATGGATTTGAATAATTTTGTAACAATACTTTACCTCTTTTTGTGATTACAAAGTCTTTAGCTTGTAGAAATTAGTAAATACTCCCCTTTGTCTCTAATAGGAAGTGCAATTGAGCCTCCTTAAAAAGTTTGCATATCATGTGCGATGAGTACAATTTTCTAACTCTCATTCATACTTGTACCATCTAGAACTTGCCCCTTAAGTCTCTCAAGACTAATTGTAATTATACTTGGGCCTTCTTGGTGAACATAGGTGATCACTTTTGCCTAAATAACCTATCCATACATAGAATAGTATCCTTAGTTACTCATTTTGAGACTTTGGCAACCGACCCTTTCTCTCTTCCCCCTTCACCGTCCCTTCTCCACCACACCAAATCAGCAAACCCCACAAACCCTAGAGGCCTACCCCCTGCGATATTCCCCTATTTTTGGATCCCCAAGCCCGTGAACTCAAAGAAACAGAAGATAATAGACCCGAAAGAGTGTTATTACGGGGTTTCGATTCCAAATGCACAATTAATGGCTTTGAAAATTGGAGATACGAGAGAGATGTGCTCTATCCGAAATTCAAAATTTTCTACCCCTTTTCTTTCATTTTTTATTTTCAAGTTTCAAATACCAGACTTTTATATTTGGATTTACATCTATAAAATGGGGAGGCTTCCATTCTCATGGAGGAAAGGTCGGATAGAGGTGAAGAAACAAACAATCTGAGAGAGAAAAAAAAGTAGATCAAGAAGAGAGGTTTTTGGGGACACAAAAAAAAGAGGTCAAAAATCAAAGTAAAAAGCAAAGAATTTGAGAAAGAAGTTTCAAGTCTGTGGGAATAGGGTGAAAAATCAAAGAAAAAGAGTTTGAAGAGGAGGTGAAAACAAAAAAAGAGAGAAAATCGAGTGAAGTAAGTTCGCTGGAGAAATCTCAACTTTACTGTCCTGTTCTTTACAATTCTTGTCCAAGCCGGAGTTCCACAGTTGAGCTTAGTGGCCGAGAGTTCTCGACGTAAAGGCTTCAGTTTTGCTGTCCCAAAAAACTTAATATACCACTTCATATAGAGTTCCACTGATTATACCACTTCATATAGAGTTCCACTGTCCCTACTAGTCTTGCTTGGACTTCCCAGGTTGGTGATACTCATGTCCAAACACCTTAGAAATATATCCTTAATTGGAGTTCTGTTAATATTTGCATATGCTTACTCAATTGGTGGCATCACAGTATTGCACTCTGACCGTGTTGGTTTTGTTGTTCATTCATTTGAGGTCACCTGGGTTGGCCAGTTTATGAGGTTAAGTCCCATAACCTTTACAGGCTCTAAGGTTGAGGAGGATCCTCAGGGGTTTATTGATTAGATGGATAAAATCTTTAAGGTGATGCATGCTACTAATTTTGAAGGTGTAGAGTTTATTGCGTATCAATTGAAAGATGTAGATTATCAGTGGTATGAGGAGTAGGAATCTATGAGTAGTGATAATGCTGAGCAGGTGGTATGGGATGAGT